>NC_133348.1:7749123-7849123 GCF_030506205.2 Paramisgurnus dabryanus
TCATACTTGGGTGATTCTCACGAAACCATTGAAACACCACGGCACTAATGATTTTAGATATGAAATGTGTAATATAGTAATATTAAAAAGCCTCAGAATTAACACAATACTGTGTTCTACCTTGCACAATGTGTGATTTCAACATAAGAATTTATAATTTGTCAATTTTATCTCATTTTCTGCTGAAATTCTCATTACCGCAATGCGTCCGGCTGTGTTTGAACATGCGTTATGCTGTAATTTAAACATATTAAAACAAAAATATTTAGAAAAAAAATAAATGGATGTTTTGCTAGACTACTTTAGATGACAGAAAAATAATTTACTGAATATTCATGTATAATAATAATGAAGAAAAATTAGGAAATTGATGTGTCCATGCCTGATGTTCTCATCCTCCGCAACACTTTTTGAGAACAGTTTAAGCACACATACAGAATTTTAATAAAGTTTGATTTTGAGTGACCAAGCACATGGACCAGTTACTTCAAGATGGCTACCAGGTAAGATCATCTCTTTATATCTTTCCAGTTAAATTTGAAAGATTCTCTTGTCAGAATGCTTACACGACATTTTGATTATCATTACCGAAACAGGTAGTTTTCTACATTTCGAAAATTTTTTGATTTAAAAATTTTTATGAAAATGTTCTTTATTAAAGTCTAATTATATGCACTGAATAAAAAATGAGCAAAGCCTACGTGGCTTCTCTATTTTTAGCAAAACATACTGGGGTACCTCATCCTCCGCAACACCATTCTCATATACCGCAACCATTTAATAGCAGTTGCGGTAAAGAGAACTTCTGTTTCGGAAATGAGAATTTAACCATATTGTTTATTACATTTAAATATCTCTTATGAATTTAATATAAATTTAAAATGTAATAACTGTTGATATTTTGCTTTATGATGCTTCATTGTAGACAGTCAGCAAGTGAGAAAAAAGCTTTAGCAAAGGCCAGGTTGACAAAGTTCAGGGAGAAACTTAACAGCAACCCAGAATGGCTCGAGGAGTACAGAAGGAAGGAGAGAGAGAGGTTATGTTTGAAGATGTTACTAGCAGGTGTAATTAGCAAAAAACACACTACAGTGTTAGGAAATGTACATGACACACACACAACACAACGCAATAAGTCTATACTATATGATGATGTGTACATACATTTTTTTCTCCCATGTTGTGAGACATGTTAATTTAATGTTATGCTTTCTTTCCACTTTCAGGTATCAAAAACAACCTAGCGATGGCACGCCACGCATCTAGGCGCTGCAACATCAGTTGGATCACAAGATCCACAAAGTTGGATCCCATGCGTGCCAGCATCTCAGCTACCTGCGACCGCACAACGTGCGCTGTCTGCAGCGTCAGATTGCTGCCTGGGGGCGAGGTACAAAGGGAGACTAAAGGCGGCACCTCCTTTCTGCGCAGTGCGTGAGTCACAGACACCAGAGAGGATGGCCTAAAAGCGCCCGGCGCTGTGACAGAAAGCGGGTTGCTGCGCAATTCATTAGGACTGTGCATTAACCCTTTCCGCCTCTGCTGTCTTCGCAGCATGTGGGCCGTGTTCGAGAGTGGGGGGGCGTGTTGTAGACGCTTATGTGAGGACGGGCCCTGGGGCGAGCAACACAAAACCAACTGAGGAGAAAAATGCTCTGTTTTTGAGCGGCTTCGTTCCAGACGGCAGTCCCCCAGGACCCAGTTTCTTGCATCATATACTGGAGGATTTGTGCCAGGGACTCTTGTGATGCACCACCGGTTCTGGTCCATGAGACACAGGGTGGTGAGGTAGGAAGTGGCTCACAGCCTTAGAGCTCTTCACCGCTTTCGAGAAATTCTCCGTGATTGTGCCCACCGTGTCGCCAAACAGGCCGGATGGAGAAACAGGCGTGACTGTGCATGACCACCATGAGTGGTCTTCGTGGCCCTTAGCGTGAAATCCGTAGCCATTCTCAAATCCCTGAAGGTATTTAGATCCGTGCTACCCTCATCCAGAGCCTTAAGCACCTGCGCCTAAAAGATCTGTAGGACCGCCATAGTGTGCAATACAGACAGAGCCTCTCTCGGCACGGGTATGCTTTTTCGGACAGGTGTGCTATCATGAGGCTTCACTACCCTCAAAGCTGTGCCACACCATCCAAGGAAGTGGACAAGGGGCAGAGGTGAGCAGCCACAGCGTCCTTGATGGGGGGAATACACAGGTAGCCTACCTAAGAAAAAAAATGGGGGGAGGGGTAGCCCACGCTTCGGTGACTTTCCTCCAAGCATCAGCGGGGCGGCCTGAGTGAAGAAAACAAAAGTCAAGCTTGCTTCTCTGGGGTTCTTGTGGGGTGCTCCACTCAATCTCCAAGTCCTGCACGGCTTTGAAGAGAATGCGCACCAGTTCCTTGTAGAAGGATGGCTGTGTGTCTGATGCACCACGTGGAGCCTGGTTCCAGTCTCCATCCAACGCTGTCAGAGACATCTCATCTTCCTCCGCCGGAAACCCAAAGGAAACAGACCTGGCGGCTCCCGGTTCAGGACACAGGCTCTCGGCGACAAACTGAACCGGTTGAGCGAGGGGAGGACGACCACCAGCGGCTCTTTGCCGGCAGTGGGACACTTCAGTAAGAAACCTCCAAGGGCGATGTTGAGCCGGGTCCTGAGCACCTTTATCGGGAGATCCTCACAATAAGGGACACCCTGAGCCAACAATTGCCGCCTTTGGGTGGAGAAGCCCCAAGCAGAGCACACAGAGCTCATGTGAATTGGGTGGGTCGATCAGACCTCCGCACCTCAAGCAGATTTGCGACATCCCGGAACACAGAGAGGGCTGCTTACATTTCAACCTGAATTCAATTTTGCTGCCTATGAAGTCTGTCCTAAAGCATTTCTCGGAGCTGCCATTATGCAGCCAAAGTCATTGTCTCATAAGGCAGCGAGGGAACAAGTCAGCTGTCTAAACTTTCGGATACAGCCTCTCTCTCTCTCTATCTCTCTCTCTCCCTCTTTCTCTCTCTCTAATCGAAACAGATACAGAATGGTAAAAGGTCAGAAGACCAAATCATATCCAGCAAGGAAATATTTTTCATCTTATTTACACAAATGTTTTGTGATATCCAGCTGACATTAGCTGGCCATTTCTCAATCTGATGGCTGCAGCCTTCAGAGCTCGCATTTGTAGGCAGCATATGTCATCAAGACCATCTTATTTCAGTATGTTAAATGCATAAATGGGGACTTAAATATGACACAAAGGAATATTAATATAAGCCTTCCTGTTCTCATGTTTTTTCTTTAATATTTTTTTCAAAGACTACACAATAAAACAGTTTTGAACTCGAACGCATGATGCTGTAAATATTATCAGACTTTCTACTTTAAAATTTGTTTTTAACAAAATCTCAGGCTAGTATACGTATTCTCATTACCGAAATAATTAACCTCATTTCCGAAACCTATGTATCATTACCGCAACAGATGCTTATTAAATGTTAATTTCATTAATAGAAGCATAATACTTTGATTTTAAATGCATGTGCAGAATCTCCAAATTATGTTCTTTCAGGTTTGTCATGTCATTTTGAAAATGTGTCAGGTTTCTTCGAAATATAAAAAAAAAATAGTTGTAAATAGTGGAAGGTGTTGCGGTATATGAGCTAAATAAAACAAAATAAAAAAACGTTAAATTTAAAATAAATATTATTTCAGAATTTCAATTTACTGTGCATGACTATTAATAATCAAGTTTTAAAAATGTGAAAATATATTAGCTTTTCTAACAGTGTTGATGTTTTCTGACTGTTGCGGTAATGAGATTTTTTAGGACTTATTTTTGAAATTATGTTACAAAAAGTGTTAAATGATAAGTAAAAGTTTTTAAATTAATGTTCCCATATACTTCAGACTTTGTTTCTAATGTCTGGTGGGAAAAAAAGTAAATTTAAGCAATTTTTACATTTTCATGCTTGACATTTTTACAACCAAGTTTTCGTGAGAATCACCCACTTCACAGAGGTAGGTTACTCACAACACTGGGGATCTTTGTTCACACAGAGCTTTCCTTGAGACACAGGTAAGTGGTTGCGGTAAGCACAGGTCAATATGCTTCACAGAGGTAAGTTACTCACAACACTGGGGATCTTCGTTCACACAGAGCTTTCCTTGAGACACAGGTAAGTGGTTGCTGTAAGCACAGGTCAATAATATTCCACAGAGGTAAGTTACTCACAACACTGGGGATCTTCGTTCACACAGAGCCTTCCTTGAGACACAGGTAAGTGGTTGCTGTAAGCACAGGTCAATAATACTTCACAGAGGTAAGTTACTCACAACACTGGGGATCTTCGTTCACACAGAGCTTTCCTTAAGACACAAGTAAGTGGTTGCTGTAAGCACAGGTCAATAATACTCCACAGAGGTAAGTTACTCACAACACTGGGGATCTTCGTTCACACAGAGCCTTCCTTGAGACACAGGTAAGTGGTTGCTGTAAGCACAGGTCAATAATACTTCACAGGGGTAAGTTACTCACAACACTGGGGATCTTCGTTCACACAGAGCTTTCCTTAAGACACAAGTAAGTGGTTGCTGTAAGCACAGGTCAATAATACTTCACAGAGGTAAGTTACTCACAACACTGGGGATCTTTGTTCACACAGAGCTTTCCTTGAGACACAGGTAAGTGGTTGCTGTAAGCACAGGTCAATAGTACTTCACAGAGGTAAGTTACTCACAACACTGGGGATCTTCGTTCACACAGAGCTTTCCTTAAGACACAGGTAAGTGGTTGCTGTAAGCACAGGTCAATAATACTTCACAGAGGTAAGTTACTCACAGACAGTGGGCTTTCGCTACAGCGTCGGTGCACCGTGTTCCTTCACCCGTCCACTCAACTTCTCGGGCGTCGTAGGGACTGATGGGTCCAGTGGCACGGAGCCGAACGCTTCCCGAACTCCCCCTCTTGTTTCCACGACCGGGGTCCCGAGTTGGGGCGAACTTTCGTTGAGGCTCCGCCACCACGAGCTTCTGTTGGATAGGTCGAACACACACACAACTATGACCCTCAGTCCGCACAGTGCACTTCCAAAAATACTCACTCCTATCCACCACTGGGTTTCACCACTGCCCGCTCTATCGAGGAGTGAAGCTCTCTCTAACACACGGGGCCAAGGCTGAATTTCACTCTCTCCGTAGGACTCGGGCCACAACAGATGTAAACCTCTCACGATTTGTCCGAGGCCGGGCGGTTTGGTCGCTACAAGCACAGCATACACACAGCAAGCACGGCACAACACCAAGTGATAAGTGTAACTCACCCACGACACTCTTGTACACATTTCACGTGATATTAAATATGGACTTAGCCACCAGGCTTCGATTCCCTCGAGAGGATAGCTGGGCAATGTTTTGATCGCCGGTTGAGAGTAGGCTTATAATACTCACAGCCCCGATGTGTTGTTTGTTACTTCTCTGGCTCACCCACGCTTTCTTGTCCCGCAGGGCCACTGATCGATGCGTAGACGGCGCTTCCTATACAAATGTTTCGTCCGTGCTTCCGTCAACCCACGGCTCGCCCACTCTTCCCTCTCCGGTGGGGCCAGGGACCTCAAACACAAGAAAGACACACACCAAGCAACTCCTCTTCGAAATATCACACGATGAACCCAATGGCAGTTACTCACTCTTTGTTGTCAATAGCCTCTTGTATCTATAATCCCGTTGGCTCTGTATCTTGCTCACTCACGAGTGAAAAACTCTCCCAATCTTCCTTCGCTAGCTGTCTCTCCTTCCTTTACTTCCCCGAAGGAACGAACAAGTCAGCACAAGCGTCTGCAAAGCAGCAAAACAACGCACACAAAGTACATACAAAGCACACCGTTTGATGTCTTCAAAGGTCTTTATATCCTCTACCTCTTCTCCTCATCAGCCTATCAGCAACCGCTGTGTAAATTATCCCCACCTGGGCGAAATCAGGCTTGATTTCGTCTTCGGGGAAACCCCGGAATTCCGGTGTTCAGAGTAAAGCGTCCGGGCGGAACCATCGTCTTCCGCGCTTTTGGTTCCGCCCTTACAAACCGTCACCTGTGACAGGACTCTGCTCTAAATAAAAACATTATTTATTAGTATTACATGTACTACTGTGTAGAGTGGTGGCTGATTGTGTAGCTACGATGTTTTCCCTAATAATCGTAATTTTGTTAGTAAAGAAGTTCATGAAGTTGTTACTACTGTGTTGAAATTTGGTAACGATTTCTGTTTGTTCTTTGTTCCTAGTCAGTTTCGCAAGTCTACTAAAGAGGAAACGCGGGTTATTATGATTTTCTTTAATGAGCTTGCTGAGATAGGTAGATCTGGCGGGTTTTATAGCCTGTTTGTAGTGTTTAACACTCTCTTTCCATGCTGCACGCCATACCTCTAACTTTGTGCTTCTCTAATTTCGTTCCATTTTTCTAGCTACTTTTTTAAGGGCTGCGGTGTGACGGTCATACCATGGAGCTGGCATTTTTTCTTTATCTCTCTTTTTCCGAATGGGAACAACGGCAATAAATACCTGTGATTGTACTTTTACTTGCAGGATGTGTTTTACATGGTTGAGAACTAATTGGATTTAGGGTAAGGGTGGGGTTAGATGCTCCGAAATATCTTTAAAACAATAGATGTTGATGAAACTATTTGAACATTTATAAATGCAGAAAATAAAATGTGTCAAATCTGATGGATTAACACAAGTATAACCACTATTTGTATAAGCAGCTGGGCATTAATCCCTTACACGTACCTTGACGCCGTATTAAGGTGCTTGCACAAACCATGTCTCCTACAAAAAAGAATGTCTCCTACATACACATACACTATAAAAAAGATTAGTTGGTTCCACATAAAAAAGTAAGTTACCTGGTTGCCTGGTTTGCCTGAAAAAATGGTATTTATTGAACTTAAGAATATTAGTTCACTCAAAAAATTATGTCAACTAATTTTTTTTAAGTTTAATAATTTTTTTAAGGCAACCAGGTAACTTACTTTTTTAAGTTGTACCAACTGTTTTTACAGTGTAGAGTGAAAAATCAGGCCTTGCAGTATCTACTTTTTTTTTACTGTTTTTACAGTTTATTATTTTCAACCATAAATGACATATGATCTCCTGTAATTGTACTTGTCATATTACTCCCAATCATACTTTCAGTTTAACATTTGAAAAGCTCATTCAAAACGTTTACACATTTTCCTGCAAATAAAAAAGTAAATCTTTTCTAATTCAGTTGTATAAAGTTGAAAATGTTATGTAAATATGTTAAACATGCAGAAGAGATCTTCTTGAAATGCAACCTTGATAAAACATTTCTTAAGTTGTACAGTCTTACGTAAAGCCAATGTCATATGGACAAATAAAACCCCATTATCTGTTTAAGGTCAGGTTCTTTCTGATCCCATTTTTCAGTGTGTAATGTTGCTATAATAGCATAAATAATACCTGCAGAATGATAAAGTTCAAAGTTCACTGTCAGGCGATATATTTTTTTTAACAGAAGTCCCCTTTCAAAGCCTACAGCGAACGGCCGGTTTGAACTACAGCCCTCTACTTCCTGACTGAATGACGTCAATAAAACAGTTTTTGACTAAACTCCACTGACAGGAAAACGTCAGTCACCAGCTTTAGCTCAAATGGCTCTGCTAAGCTAAGCTGCTGTTGAATCACAACACACCAAACAAACAACACAAGCTAAGTAAATTGTGTGAAAAATACCGCATTTTTTCACATGTGAAACATGGATACTGTTTACACTTGGTATTTGGTATTAAGATGTGTTTTCATCGATCGGATCACAAGTGGACGAGAGAGACACATTACGTTTACACCTGATATTTAAATCCGTCTGTTTTGTCCACTTTCGACTGCTTCTGTCCTGAATACTGTGAGGGGGCGGTCTGTCGAGACAGTGGGCGAGTCCCTCCGCTGTCATTTAAGTTGAGTTGCTACAACTTATAAATTAAGTTGACTTTTTAACTATATTTTATATGTTATAACAACTTAATTGTACTTATAACATCTCATCTAGTGGTCAAGATAAATAATAATAAGTTAAAATGACTTTTTTGTTGATTTAACGAAAAAATCAAGGCAACAGTGTTGTTTTTTAGCACTTTGCACCTTGGGACAGTTTTCAAAGCAGCAAGCGCAATATAACGTGTTCATGAGGCTGTTTACACTTGGCATTAACATGCGTTTTCATCGATCGGAAGTGGAAAGCGTTAATGCCAGGTGTAAACGGTGTTCAAAGTGTTTTGAGCTCGTCCACTTTCGAAAAGTTTCAACCACATCCAGAGGTAGTCGAAACCACTTTCGATCGGATCGCTTTTGTAATTGCGGAACGCAAATGTGGTTGAATGTGTTCAAACAGCCACACGTGACCGCCTTCTCTCCACCTATTTATATAATCTAAGGTACTGTTTTATGTCTTTTCTGATTCTGACTAAAGCAGCTGATCTCCGAAGTTTCATTTTGCAAGCGTGTGAAAGTTGCGCAATTCCATTTCATAAATTGCGCTGAAATATCAGAGAAAGCTCTAACATATATACATGTACAAAACAATGTGCAGCCAGCAGCCATATCACCCTGTAGCCCAAGACAGCTTGCCCACTGAAGCTAAGCAGGGCTGAGCCTGGTCAGTACTTGGATGGGAGACCACCTGGGAAAAACCAGGTTGCTGCTGGTAGTGGTGTTAGTGAGACCAGCAGGGGGTGCTCACCCTGTGGTCTTTTTTGGGTCCTAACACCCCAGTATAGTGATGGGGACACTATACTGTCAAAAAGCACCGTCCTTCGGATGAGACGTTAAACCGAGGTCCTGACTCTCTGTGGTCATTAAAAATCCCAGGATGTCCTTCGAAAAAGAGTAGGGGTGTGCCCCGGCATCCTGGCCAAACTTGCCAATTGGCCTACTAATCATCCCTCATACTAATTGGCTATATCACTCTGTCTCCTCTCCACTAATAAGCTGGTGTGTGGTGGGCGTTCTGGCGCAATATGGCTGCCGTCGCATCATCCAGGTGGATGATGCACATTGGTGGTGGTTGAGGAGATTCCCCCATTCATATGTAAAGCGCTGAGTACTGAGAAAAGCTCTATATAAATGTAATGAATTATTATTATTATTATTATGTTTACTTACAAGACAAGCAGTGGACTCCGACATAATATGACTTGTAAATCTGAGTTGATTCAACAAAAAAATAAGGCAGCATTGTAGATTTAAATGTTATTTGCTGGCAACAGTTTGTTCAAAGTTAAATGAACATTTAACATTAACAAGTCTTTGTCTTTACAAAATTAAACTATAAATTAACAGCCTCATGCAAAGCATTCAACCTTTTTTCTGATTTTTTCTTCAGATTTTGGTTCCGAGAATGCTTTGCATGAGGCTGTTACTTTAGTTTTATTCTGTAATAACAAAGACTTCTTAATATTTAATGTTCATTTAACTTTAAACAAACTTTTGTCAGTAAATAACATCAATTTAAATCTACAGTAAGTTACTGGGAATCAGCTGCCAGTTATACTGGAATTTCTACTGAATTTTTATCATTGAGAGAACACTAGTATACATGTTCTCCAAGAAAATAGACAGAGAATGAAAGAGAAAAAAGAGTTTATTATTTATTTTTGTTTCCAGAATCATCAAAAGTGTTATATTTTTAATTTTTTTGTTATACATGTAAGGTGACATAATGACCAATATATGGTGACCTCTGCATTTAACCCATCCGGTGAGTGATAAAAACACACGGAGCAGTGGGCAGCTGTCACTGCAGCCCGGGGAGCAATAGGGGATAGGTGCCTTGCTCAAGGGCACATCGGTCGTAGCCTGCCGGCCGTGAGCCTCAAGCTGGCAACTCTCGAGATACAAGCCCGACTTTCTAACCATTAGGCCACGACTCCCCACGAAGAGAGATTGAATATTGTCAAGTCACGCACACATCAAGTGTGCAGACATGGAGCAGATTTGCTGTAGATGTTTTCCAGTATGGTGCAGAGATGCAGTGAGAGGTACAGGTCCTGAGAAAAGAGAGAGAGAGAAAGAGAATAAATGAAAACAAATTTATAAAAAACTACAAAAAAACATAAATGTGATCCTTATGTATCTACCTTGATGTAGATGTTTTGTCCAAGGTTTCAGCACCTCTCCTGCCCCTAGATATCTGCTCCAGACAACCGAACACCTGTACATAACATTTATTTTACAAATGTTTTACTCTAATCAGTTATATATATATATATATATATATATATATATGTGTGTGTGTGTGTGTGTGTGTAAAGTACAAAATGTGTGCACATATGGTGTTTTAATAATATATTTAAAAAAACTTACAAGGTGTTGTTTCGGATTGACAAAATCTCTCTTCGGGACACTGCTGAACAGTGGGTAATTTTACAACCATGGACTTTCTATGACAACTGCAACTTTTATGAACCAGGTATATATATATGTATATATACATATATATATATAAATAATTCATTAATTAATTTAACATATGAGACAGATTGATGTATAAATCTGACTATGACATTAGACCTAAAATGAAATCCAAAGCCATAGGAATCCAAGTTTGTTCATTATTTGACCAGTTTATTCTGTTAAGTTAAAAGTGAATGTAGAATGTGTGATAATTTCGACGCTAACCATCCCGTCCCTAACAGACAGGAGGAATCTGTTATTATCTCCAAATCTGAAGCCATCTTTCATTATCATTATTAACATAAATGTGAGAAAGCTAATTTTTACAATTGTCATAATGTCCATGGTTGAAATTACCCTCTGATTAATTAACAAAAGGATATAGAAAAAAGGATTAACATTATTAGTAAATTTTGCAGTACTACAATAAATTATTATGGGAGACCAGGGCTACTTGTCACACCCTAAATAAATCTCAGGATAGAGTACATTTCTGTATCCAAATATAGTAAAATGTCTTTACAAAAAAGCTTAAATGTAAACAGTAAAATACACCAAAAATTGGGGCTTTGAAGTTACTGAGACATAGCCCTTCCCCATGTGACAACTAACCTCAGTCTCCTCTATATGTAAATAATGATAAAAATGTTATATTAGAATTTCCCTCCATACAAAGTTACTGTTGAATAATCTAGAGATACATAAAATGTAACTTAAGTTGCTACCTAAGAAAAAATGTTTTCTTTATAATAATACTAATGAATTTGAAATTAAATACAAAAATGTAGCCGTACCTTTGGTTGTTCAGCAAGTGCCAAAGCACATCCTAAACTCAGAGTCATTTATAGAAGCTCTAAACCAAACCCTCTGTAGGTGTGGTGTGAGGGACGTGCTGTTATAGAGAAATGAAACCTTACATTTTTTCCCATTTACAATAAAACTTTTGTGCCTTCAAAGATTGGGAAGTGCCTTTGTCTCTCCACTTGCAGTTTCATCATAAATCTACCACACTACAATTGACAAGTTTAGTGTTACTTACTTATAAATATTAATCAAATTAATCGATTAATTGATTTTCTCCATATTTTATAATAACAGTAAACATATCAAAACTATGGAAAAACCCAAATGAAACTATGGGAATTATTACTAGAATTAAATAAAAATATGTTTAGCTTTTTCAATATTGTCATACTTTGCCTGTAAAAATATTTTTGTTTTAACTGAAGGTCTCAACTTGAGATTTTTAACATGTAAGCATACACCTTTAGATCAGAAGGTTTATAATTTAAGGATTTTCATTCAGAAATTTTACAGTATTGCCCTGACATGATTGTTACAGCATGCATTGCGAAACAAATATATCTGGATAGAACAGAAGCAGGTTACTGCAAAGACCCAAAAACATACAGTATATATCAACACAAAATGACACATAATGTGTTAAACATCATTACACAAATATCCTTTTTGAGAGTGTGTGTCAGAATTCTGCCAGATCCTTGTTGGTATTAGGATCTAGTTTAGCATGGCAGGGTTCTGACAGTACATATGTTCTCTGTGGGAGATGCGTGGTTTTGTATTGGTTTATTCTGACCACGCATTTCCCGGGTCTCGTCACTTTTTCCCTGATCCCTTACTTGTGATTATTTTCCACGTATTTGCACGTTCGTCTTGTCACATATCCTGTCGGTTTGATTGTAAGTATTTAGTAAATATCTTAGTATTAGTCTGTTTCATGTTTCGGAAAAGTTTATTGTTAGTGTTGTTAAGTTTAGTGTCAGTTTAGTGTTGTGTTTCCCTGTCATGTTTTGCCCCCTCGTGGGTTTTGTTTTTCTGTTTTACCCGGTTTGTCCAATAAATTCCTTTGTTGTTCAACGTCTGCATTTGGGTCCGTGTCTGAGTGTTAAAAAATCCTGACAGAACGAACATGCCTAAACAGAACCCAGCAAGACTATAGCCGAGGATCCAGAGTGGTGGAATGGACTCATCGCCGATTCACGTTCTGGAATGGGGATGTTTCCTTCCCAGTGGTGTCAAAAGTATTCATATTCATTACTCAAGTAGAAGTATAGATACTAGGGTTTAAAAAGACTTTTGTAGAAGTTGAAGTATCAACTCAAGCTTTTTACTCAAGTAAAAGTGAAAAAGTACTGGTTTCAAAACTACTTAAAGTATAAAAGTAAAAGTAATGTAAGGAAAAAATGTCATTACGGAAAAAAGCCTAGGCCGCACCACAGGGGCCTTTTCTGCACTACCCTATCTCCTCTAAAACATGTTTCTAAAGGCCATAATAACTATAGTGTTATATTAAAAATGTTAATGTTAAACAATTTGGGATGCACAAGGGCCAGGGGTAGGCAACATCAGTCCTGGAGTGCCGATGTCCTGCAGATTTTAGCTCCAACCCTTATAAAACCTTGGCTACCTGTAGTTTCAGGTGACTTTATAGACCTTTATTAGTTTGTTCAGGTCTGCTTGTTTAGACCTGGAGCTAAACACTGCAGGACATCGGCACTCCATGTTGCCTACCCCTGCACTAAACTATCTGTTTCAACCACATACGGTACATGCCCATTAAAAATGAACGCATTTCAATACAATGCGAACAAATACATTAAAGCAGTGGTTCTCAAACTGGGGGCCGCGAGATGGTGCCAGGGGCCCCAGTTTTATAATATTTTATGAAATACATTACTTTATTATAAATTCTGTGTAATTAAACCTTAAAAAATAAGGCTACTAAACAAAAGCAATACATTGTATAATTTAATATGTTTTGTTTAATTCAAATTGAAAGTTTTAGAATGTTTATGTCATACATTTTCTTTGGGGGGCCGCGAAGGAATCCACTGTACTCAAGGGAGGCGCGAAAAAAAATGATAACCACTGCATTAAAGAACCACATATGTGTACTACTGAGCATTAACATGTGTTCCATAGAGAGGAAGATATGATGACTAGTTGCCTATAAATATTGTAATGGTGCAAAAAGTCAAACTTCAGAGCAGGGCCGCTGCTGGCAAAACTTCTACAGTGGTGCCCTCTTTAGTTAAAAAACAACAAAATCTCACACAACTATAGTATGCGTGAGAATAGAAATATGCTATTATTGTTTTCATTTAAAATTTTATTTTGACAGCAACACAAACTACAATTATACAAATATGCAATTATATATTATAGCCTATATTCCTGTATCTGTACTTGTGTAGCTAATGGACTTTAGTATACTTTACTTTAGTCAGTATAAATCCAAGCAATTAAGGAGAATTACTAAATGTCTTTCTTGTAAGTAAATTCAAAAAGTCAGGTTTAAGGAAACAGCTGATGTCTATTAACAAAAGCAAAAGTTGGTATGTATGGTTATGTGTTTGATTGATTTAACACTCAAGCATTCAGCTAAGTAGGTTTTGTTAATGCAAATAAAATTTAGGGTAGTTATAAGCATATACAAAACAACAGATGTCTTAAGCATAGATATCTTTGCCATGCTTCAAAACGCAACGCAGCACAATGTCATTTAAGTTGAACAACTGAAGTTATATGATATAAATTGGTATTGTTACACTATTTAAATCACACAGATGAGTTGGTGTCAGCAGACAGCTATATATTTACACAGGCTTGTGAATGTGAACTGACCTGAAAGTGATGCGCGAGTTTTATTTCGTACTTTTCCATTTGAAGACAGAATGCCGCGTTCTGTTAATGTACAAACGGATGGCGGATGATATCAAAGCATCGCGAGAGCAAACTGCTCCGCATGCTTTCTAATCGCTCTCGCGGTTCTTTTATGTTTCTCTGTGCAGCAGCATCGAACAAACTTTTGATCATCTGCAGTCAGCTGGGGGGCGGGGATTGCGTACAAACCAATAGGGTGTCGGAATGGTGCATGTTTATACTTCTCATCCAACCACAATCGCATTTATCTGGATGATGCAATTTATCAAGATAGGTTTTTTTAACGATGACAAGCCGGAATGAAAAAAGCAAACAAGCCGAAATAATAGAAGTAACAAGGCGATTTTTAAAATGTAAGGAGTAGAAAGTACAGATAATTGCGTGAAAATGTAAGAAGTAGAAGTAAAAAGTCGTCTGAAAAATAATTACTCCAGTAAAGTATAGATACCCAAAATAGCTACTTAAGTAAGGTAACGAAGTATTTGTACTTCGTTACTTGACACCTCTGTTCCTTCCCAGAGGGTGCGTAGTCTGCAGGACTATGCCCAGAAGGTTTTGGACAGAAGGGCTTTCTTCTCTGACCGTATGGTCAACAGGTACCTCCTGGCCGGTCTCGATATCCCTCCTCCTATCTCGGAACGAGCTGGTCTCATCTCCTTACCGTTTTGGGAACTGGTGGACCATCTCGGCCGACAGCAAGGGCCCTGAGAGAGTTTGATGGTTGGTCCAAAGTCATCTGCTCCAAGGGGTCTCATCATGGGATCGATTAGACTGGGGAGTTCGGTTCCCGCTTCTCCTACTCCGAGGGGCTCTCTCACACCTGTCTCACCCACACCTACTCCTGTTCTTCCTTCTACACGTCCCGTATCCAAGAACCGGAAGAAGAAGAAGAGGAGGGAAGAGGTGGTGGCGTCTCCGCCACAACCTCCATCTGCGCAGCCGCCAGAGCGCGGAGCCGGCGCAGCGCCCAGAGCCGCAGCGCGCAGCCGGCGCAGCGCCCAGAGCCGCAGCGCGCAGCCGGCGCAGCGCCCAGAGCCGCAGCGCGCAGCCGGCGCAGCGCCCAGAGCCGCAGCGCGCAGCCGGCGCAGCGCCCAGAGCCGCAGCGCGCAGCCGGCGCAGCGCAGCGCCCAGAGCCGCAGCGCGCAGCCGGTGCAGCGCAGCGCCCAGAGCCGCAGCGCGCAGCCGGCGCAGCGCCCAGGGCCGCAGCGCGCAGCCGGCGCAGCGCCCAGAGCCGCACCGCCCAGAGCCGCAGCGCGCAGCCGGCGCAATTTCTTCACACATCTACAACTGACAAGTTTAGGGTCACTTACTTATATTTGATTTTATAATAATAGTCAACATATCAAAATTATGCAATAACAGGAATTATTACTAGTATTAAATAAAAAATATATGTTTAGCATTTTCAGTATTGTCATCTTTTTCCTAGAATTTGAAAAGTTTTTCTTGTTTTATAAGCAACTTCTGAAGGTTATACGATTTTGTTATAGACCCTTTTACAGCTCACGTGATCAAATAGCCTGCGCGCGCATTTGGGCAACGGAAGTGGTGTTATTCCCCATTGGTTCTAACGTGGTAGCAACTCAGAAAGTTTATTAAAACGGTTTCCCAGCATCAAATTGTCTGGTTGTTGCGTTTGGTTGCACAAATATAATATACTAATATACGTATATATGTATCTGGCAACTTTATTTTTGGCCATCTGCTAACGTCTTCTATCCACTCCCCTATAGTACACGGATCTGGTAGCTGTGTTGAAAATGTTCATAAAGTCAGCTTTTTTAAAATAACTTACTGTTTGTGTTGCTTCACTTTTGATTCTTACGATACTTCCGTTGCCTAAATGCGCGCGCATACGCTGCCACGTCATCATTGTGTACAAACAGTAAAAGGGTCTATTTAATCCGATGAGACGTTAAAAGGTGCTGCTTCACTTGTAGTCTGGTAAGTAAATAAATGCTTTGCTTTAAACAAATGCATCTATTTCTTAATGTTTTTTTAAATGCTACCACACAGATTTATTGTATATGATGATTCTGTACCTGTGGATATGGTGAGAAACATTTTTAAGTAATGCTTAACTTTGTTAAGTTAAGACACCTAACCCCAGCTGCTCCCGACGAGCTGGATGGCGCCTTGCATGGCTGACTCCGCCGTCGGCGTATGAATCTGTGAGTGAATGGGTGAATGTAAGGGAACATTGTAAAGCGCTTCGGATGCCCATAGGTCTGTTAAAAGCGCTATATAAATGCAGTCCATTTACCAATGCTTTAAAAAAAAACATGGTGCTGTCCGAATGCTGAGTCGGCTCTCCGCACATTTTTAAATTCTTTATCTCCTGTTTGTTACAAATAAAAAATTTTTTAGAGTACAAACCTTTTCGTGCATGATATTTGCAAATGTATTTATGAGATTGCAGTGATTATGTAGGATATCAATACATTTACAGCAATTAAAAGCCTGCCATTTTTACTTTCATCACTGAAAGGTTTTAATCCAAAAAAATATCATTTTAATCTTAAAAAACTGATTAAAACTAGTTATGCAGGAAAACCAGAAATAATTTCATTTTAGATAAACTGAAACTGAACAGGTTAAAACACGAGGGTTTCTCGTAAACCCCACCTGCATCATTGTAAAAGGGTGATTCATGAATCTGCAATCTGTTTCGTTCTTTTGTATTTATATGTTCAAAAACAGATTGCAAATAGGGAAAATGCATATGAAACATTCTAAAATGTTTTTTTTATGAATGGTCATTGTATTTACAGGTAGGTTATTGTTTCTGTTCATCAAAAACATTAACATTTGGGGAAGAAACAAAAAGAAAGGAGAGTTTAAAGATCAACTGTAGATACACAAGAACAACATGGTGAGATTTATATTTATATTTGACATCTGTGGGGTTTTGGATATGGTGTTTAGTTGGGTTTATTCAATTCAATTTTATTTATATAGCGCTTTTCACAATTGGTAATTATTTCAAAGCAGCTTTACATTAAAGGCAGGGTATGTTTGATCCAGAAACATTTTTAGTTATGCTGGTAAAAAAGTCTCCTCACATCCTGATAGCAATCACTATGTTAAGTTGTTTAAATGTATTTGTAGAAATTTATGTCATCCGTGGAAGGCGTATAGGACAAAAACATTTTCAACCAATCATAGATCTCGGTCCCAACGGACATTGGCATTTTTGTCCCTCATCCGTAAGCGTAATATGAATGCCACGATGAGCTTGTTCACGCACACACCATTCATGAGCGTTCATGAGCTTACCTCCCGTCTGTAAACAGAGGGAGAATGGCAAACTTTCCTGCTTTGACAACCTAACACTGGAACCACAAAACCGCAAATAAAAAAAGTAAATCTTTTCTTATTCAGTTGTATAAAGTTGAAAATGTTAAGTAAATATGTTAAACATGCAGCAGAGATCTTCTTGAAATGGATCCTTGATAAAACATTTCTTAAGATGTACAGTCTTACATAAAGCCAATGTCATATGAACAAATAAAACCCCATTATCTGTTAAAGGTCACGTTCTTTCTGATCCCATTTTTCAAACTTTTAGTGTGTAATGTTGCTATAATAGCTGGGTTGAAATATAACCTGCAGAATGATAAAGTTCAAAGTTCAATGCCAGGCGATATATTTTTTAACAGAAGTCCCCTTTCAAAGCCTACAGCGAACGGCCGGTTTGAACTACAGCCCTCTACTTCCTGACTGAATGACGTCAATAAAACAGTTTTTGACTAAACTCCACTGACAGGAAAACGTCAGTCACCAGCTTTTGTTCAAATGGCTCTGCTAAGCTAAGCTGCTGTTGAATCACAACACACCAAACAAACAACACAATACCGCATTTTTCACATGAAACATGAACACATGTTATATTGGGCTCTTTAAACACATTCAAAGCTTCAAAAACAGAGAAAGAACGGGACCTATAAAACGCAGAGCACAACTTCCCAGTAAACCAGCATAATGAATGTTCCACCTTTGTTCACCCCTGAACACAATGCTAAAACTGTACACACATGAAAAGATCCATGTGAGGATGATAAATACAGTCACAGTGTTGTTTGTGATCCTCATGTTATACCGTAGACTAGAGGGTCACAGATGGCCAAGTATCTATAAATAGATGACAACAAAGAGGAACTACAAAGTACTTGCACAACTTTGGTGCTTTATGTTCCAACTTGATTACTTGTATTTACAAAATTATGTAAAACTCTATTTACAAAATAAATGAAATATTTTATGCTTCCTATTTACAAGAAGAATGTGGATATATATATATGTTCATTGGGTTACAAGACGTAGGCAACGCCTGATTCCTTTAGGGCACACTCACACTATCCAAACCAAACCGCGCTCGGGCGCGTTTGACCCCCAAAGCCTGGTTTGTTTGACTAGTGTGATCGCTCTGTTACGCGAGAGTCCTTCAGCTCCAACCCTGATAAAACCTCACCCTAAACCTGTAGCTCTCTCATGAACCTTCAGACTTTGTTAGGTGTTTGATTAGAACTGAAGCTAAACTCTACAGGATTGTGGCTACAGTACAGGACCGACAAATGCCTGGCTGCTATAGATTCTGCTGTAGATTGTTTTAATGTTCTCTGAATGCAATGAATCTCTAGATCAGTTGTTTTGCCAAAATGTGCTAATTTTAAACAGCACTTGTTGCTTTGAAAACTGTCACAAGGTGCAAAGTGCTAAAAAAACAACACTGTTAAACTGCTTAACAGAAAAATTTAAGGCAGTATATAAATTATAAAACAAAGAGTAAAACTATAAAAACTTACATGTAAATATCTTCCCATTTTTATTTATTTATTTAATTTGATCAACTATTATTTATCTTGACTTGAGATTAGTTGTTTTAACTATAATTAAGTTGTTATAACATATAAAATATAGTTGAAAAGTCAACTTTAAAGTTGTAGCAACTAATCTCTTGTCAAGATAAATAATAGTAAGTTGACATGACTTGTAAATCTGAGTTGATTCAACAAAAAAATAAGGCAGCATTGTAGATTTAAATGTTATTTGCTGGCAACAGTTTGTTCAAAGTTAAATGAACATTTAACATTAACAAGTCTTTGTCTTTACACAATTAAACTATAAATTAACAGCCTCATGCAAAGTATTCAACCTTTTTCCTAATTTTTTCTTCAGATTTTGGTTCCCAGAATGCTTTGCATGAGGCTGTTACTTTAGTTTTATTCTGTAATAACAAAGACTTCTTAATATTAAATGTTTAACATCCGATTGATGAAAACACATCTTAAAACTAAGTGTAAACAGCAAGTGAGATGCTTTTAAACACGTAAGTGTACACCAGATCAAAAGGTTTATAATTTAAAAGTTCAGAGAGAGAGAACATCACTTTAACACATTGGGCTCTATACAAGTGTCTTATGCTAGTTTCAACCCGATGTAATTATCATTTTCACATTTAGCGCAATGTTGTTTAAATAGCAAATGCATTTGCGCCCCATTTTGGGCCCACAGGCATTCTGGTCTAGAATCGAGGTGTGTTTAGGTGCATTGTAGCCGTGACTAAAATAGATTGTGCCATTGACTAACAAAAACCTAGTCTAAAGTCAATGGCGCAAAATATTGATTTTGTTATTTAATGAGCGTGTAAGAAATACGTGCCTATAAACCGGACAACAACGCGGGTTTGCTTATCACACACATGGATGCGCAGCAGCACAAAAATGCTTTTAAATATGAAAAATCTAATTATTAAAACGTAAAAGATTATTATTGAGTATCTTGGACATAAAGTAGCACAGATGAGACGTTAGAAGGCCCTGCTTCACCTGTAGTCTGGTAAGTAAATAAATGCCTTGCATGGCTGACACCGCCGTCGGCGTATGAATGTGTGAGTGAATGGGTGAATGTGAGGCACCTTGTAAAGCGCTTTGGATGGCCATAGGTCTGTTAAAAGCTCTATATAAATGCAGTCCATTTACCAATGCTTTTAGAAAAAACATGGCGCTGTCCGAGTGCTGAGTCGGCTCTCCGCACATTTTTAAATTCTTTATCTCCTGTTTGTTACAAATAAAGTATTTTTAGAGTACAAACCTTTTTGTGCATGATATTTGCAAATTATTTTATGAGATTGCAGTGATTATGTAGGATATCAATACATTTACAGCAATTAAAAGCCTGCTATTTTTACTTTCATCACTGAAAGGTTTTAATCCAAAAAAATATAATTATAGTTATGCAGGAAAACCAAAAATTATTTCATTTTAGATAAACTGAAACTGAACAGGTTAAAACATGAGGGTTTCTCGTAAACCCCACCTGCATCATTGTAAAAGGGTGATTCATGAATCTGCAATCTGTTTCGTTCTTTTGTATTTATATGTTCAAAAACAGATTGTAAACAGGGAAAATGCATATGAAACATTCTAAAATGTATATACAGGTAGGTTATTGTTTCTGTTTATCAAAAACATTAACATTTGGGGAAGAAACAAAAAGAAAGGAGAGTTTAAAGATCAACTGTAGATACACAAGAACAACATGGTGAGATTTATATTTATATTTGACATCTGTGGGGTTTTGGATATGGTGTTTAGTTGGGTTTATTCAATTCAATTTTATTTATATAGCACTTTTCACAATTGGTAATTGTCTCAAAGCAGCTTTACATTAAAGGCAGGGTATCTCATTTGATCCAGAAACATTTTTAGTTATGCTGGTTAAAAGTCTCCTCACATCCTGATAGCAATCACTATGTTAAGTTGTTTAAATGTATTTGTAGAAATTTATGTCATCCGTGAAAGGCATATAGGACAAAAAAATTTTCAACCAATGATAGATCTCGGTCTGACATTGCCATTTTTGTCCCTCATCCGTAAGGGTAATGTGAATGCCACGGCGCAGCTTGTTCACGCAGACACCATACGTCATTGGCGCGTTCACGAGCTTAACTCCCTTCTGTAAACAGAGGGAGAATGGCAAACTTTCCTTCTGAATTGACAACCTAACACAAAACCGCAAATAAAAAAGTTAATATTTTCTAATTCAGTTGTATAAAGTTGAAAATTGTATGTAATATGTTAAACATGCAGCAGAGATCTTCTTGAAATGCATCCTTGATAAAACATTTCTTAAGTTGTACAGTCTTACATAAAGCCAATCATCCCCTTGGAATTATAAGGTTCTATCTGACATTTTTGTCAAAATTGAGTTATTCACATATTCTTATTCTTATAAATGTATTTAAATTATGTGAAGTTTTTTGTTATAAAGTTGTGTACATTTTGGGACGTTTTATTAAAAAAACAAAAAGGTTCTATCTACAAAGTTGAACTCTAACTTGGCTCTATAAGGTTCTCTCTGCGTAAGCTAATCAGCACTCTGAATGCACAGAAGAGGACCAATCAGGATTAACTTTATGGGGTGATTTCTCAGACAGGGGCTGTTTCTCAATATGCGTTCTTCAGGAATCTTGCGTCACTGTGTCCTCGCTCCACGTCTTCATTAACAGTCGAAGTTCAATTCCAATTCTCAAGAACGCAAGTAGAGAGGACGCGTGAAAATACCCGGATGTGTTCTTGATATCGAGGATGCATCGAGTGCAGACTTGCGCGTTGAAATCTGGGGAGATCACGTGACCAGCAGGAAGATAGCACACATCTCAATTCTCACAAGTGCGTTCTGTGTTTTCGCGACCTTCTGAGTTCGTTCCTCTAAGGTCGCCTGGCAAGACCGATCTCCACGAGAACGCAAGTCCGTTCTTTGCGTTCTTAGAATTCAGAAACAGCCAGGGATTAGTTAGTGAGGATTATGGCACGCAACGTGAAGTTTTTAAGAAACCTTAAGATCGACAGCTCGAATTTCAGGCAAGTTCACCCTACTGTAAAATCCAGCTTAAGCTGGTGAGCTGGTTTAAGCTGGTCTCCCAGCTTGGTTTTAGCTGGTATTGCTGGTGTAGCAAGCTGTTCTAGCTGTGTTTTGGTCACTTTTTAAGCTGGTCTAGCTGTTTTTTGTTCACTTTTTAGGTTGGTATAGCTGGACTCAGCTGGACCAGCTTTGCCAGGCTGGTTGGACCAGCTACTGCCACTGTCTTAGCCACTATTCTGATTTATGATTATATTTAAAAAAAAAATCTGAGTACTCTGCTGCCATCTACTGGCATACCGGTCACTGCATGGTGGAGAATATATAACAGCTGAGCCTAATCAGCCGGCAGAGCATTCCAGTGGAAGAGACACAGTTTTCAAACAAAATTTGGGCTCCTGTTTCTTCATGTTTTTTATTGTGGAATACTGATGTGAAACTTAAATAAATGGATAACAAGAAGGACAAAGTGCCCTGCCTGTTGAAACTCTTTAATACACTGGAACCAATCAACAATACAACAAGGAATTGGCTGAGCCTGAGACAGCCACCTTAAACCAGCTAAAATCAGCTATCAGCTTATGCTGGTCTTTGCTGGATTTTTACTGTTTTTCTGTCTTTTTTTGTTTTGTTTTAGGTCTTGCTGAGGAGATTGTTTTCATAGACACTAGCCAGCAGCGCTAGTTTCATAGTACCGGATATTAAGAGGCAAGCACTAAAATAAAAAAAATACAGAAAAAACAACCTAACCTATCCTACCCAAAATAGTGCGGTTACAGTAAGTTATGATCGTTATGTCAAAATGTAAACATGTGAAAGATCGTTAAAGCAGTTAACTCAGTATTAAAATGATTTCAGAATGATTGTAGCCTGTAGCTGCTCAATGGTATAACCTGCTAAAAAAAAAAATTGTCCACTTTTGTAATGAACCTGGAATATCCAGGAGGTTAAAAAATAATGCTAGAAACAACAGCAGGAGAATGAGAAAGAGACCACCAGGCAAAGAAAATATGAAAAAACATCATCAGAGAATGGGAGAGTAACTGAGACAGAAGAGGGAAGGAGCAATGTTGTAAAGGAGCAATGTAAAATCAGACTTTTAGAAATAGAAGTGCAAAGTATTCAACCTTTTTTCAGATTTTTTCCTCAGATTTTGGTTCCCAGAATGCTTTGCATGAGGCTGTTACTTTAGTTTTATTCTGTAATAACAAAGACTTCTTAATGTTTATTGTTCATTTAACTTTAAACAAACTTTTGTCAGTAAATAACATCAATTTAAATCTACAGTACTGGCAAACAGCTGCCAGTTGTACTGAAATTTCTACAGAATATTTTTATAAGTGAGAGTACACTACATGTTCTCCAAGGAAATAGACAGAGAATGAAAGAGAGAAAAAAAGAGTTTATTATTTATTTTTGTTTCCAGAATCATCAAAAGCTCAAAAGCATTTTTTTATACACCTCTGCATTTAACCCATCTGGTGAGTAGAGAAAACACACACGGAGCAGTGGAGCAGTGATAGGTGCTTGGTTCTTGCCACTTCAGGGCTTATAAGTCATAACCCGCTGGCTGTGAGCCTCAAGCTTGCAACTCTCGGCATACAAGCCAGACTCTCTAACCATTAGGCCACGACTCCATACGAAGAGAGTTTGAATATTGTCAAGTCAGGCACAGACATGGAGCAGATTCTGCGGTTTTTCAGTATGGTGCAGAGATGATGTGAGAGGTGCAGGTCCTGAGAAGAGAGAAACAGAGAATACATTAATACACATTTATATAAAACTAAAAAAAAACACCCCCATAAATGTGATCGTTATGTATCTACCTTGATGTAGATGTTGAATAAAAAAAAAAAATACCTTGTATAGGGTGATTTTGTAAGGATAAAAGCATATTTTCCTTCATCTCAAGATATTTCACTTGCTTTCACTGATCTGTACTGTAGCTATCAGTTAACACAGCAATCTCCAACGCGGTTATGAGACTCTGAGAATGATCCAATCACAGGAGGTAAAAAACATTAAAAGCAATATTGATTCGCTTACAACATAAGTGGGAGTGTTTGGGGCGCACAGTCCTGCGCCCCAGGGCGGATCCGAAACCAGCCACTTAGAGCTCAGCCTCAGGTCACATGCTTTACCCTTTTTCCTGACCTACATAGACACTCATTAGGGGTGCGCCCCAGACACACAAACATGACACACACACAACGAACTCAGTTTTGATTTTTAATTGTTTTAAATAAATTATAACATGACTAACAGTGAAATAGTACAACTAAATTATTTTATTTTGTATTAATTTGCACTATATATTAAACTTTTGGGTAACATGTTAAAGTAGCTTTCCTCTCTGGCCAGCTTTAAGGGGGCGGCGCCCCAGCGCCCCCTAGTGACCAGCCACCACTGATCATATTTATAATACTTTATTAAAACCATAATAATAATACCACCCCCCATAGTGCCATTTTTAGTTTGGGCCACTGCCCCATCTAGCATTTTCATTTTCTAAATGACTGTTCTCATTACAAATATATTCCAAAGAAAAGTGAATGGTTTATAAATAATTTTGGCATTAAGGCAAAAGAAGTTAAATTAAAGCTTTTCAACCTTAGGCCAGTGGGTTTTGTACAGATGTAAAATTTGTGTGTATAGTATGTACAGTATGAGTGTGACCTTATGAAATGTAGTTTTTACAGAGCTGTGTGTTTCTCTAGTTTTCTTGCTAAACAAACTAATTAATTGGTTTGTTTCGTTACCTTTAACACAATTATCAATTAGTTCATGGATTTATTGTATATGATGACTCTGTACCTGTGGATGTAGTGAGATGAGAAACATTTTTAAGTAATGCTTAAAAAAACTGACGCTGTCCAAGTGCTGAAACGTGCCTTTGAGCCGTTTTTTAATTCTCTATCTCCTGTTTGTTACAAATAAAGTATTTTTAGAGTGTATACCTTTTCTTACATACTTGTAAGTTATTTTTTTATGATATTGGATAGCCATATATTTAAGGCAATTAAAAGCCTGTTTTTTTTACCTCCCTGACTAAAAGAAAACGGGTTTTAAAGGTTTTAATAAAAAATAACAATTTCAATACAAGTGAAAAACAAGACAATTATTTAACATTAATTTTAAACTGGGGATTTTCTTCCTCCGCTTAGTTTTTCTGTTTACAAAGTCCGTCATCTAAATAGGGATTAGACATAGCACCAGCGCAACTGGCTTTTAAAGGGGAAGAGAGCTGTGACTTTCATTGGTTTATTGCACATTATGCCCAAAATGCTCCCATTACTCACTAAAAAAATAGGACCAACCCTTTTCGACCATGCGATCGGCGCACAAACCATTTTTTCCGTTGTTAAATTAGCAAAAGTGAATTCGGAAGACAATGTGCGCTAAAGACAATGCGCTTAGATAGTTAAAATAGGGCCCACTGAGTTTATTAACATTTCTCGAACAAAGTTTGCACAATTTTTGTGATCTATGTTCCAGGATTCACTTGTATTTAAATGTTTTTTTTCAAAATCAAGTTTTTTAACAAAAGCCTTTGTTTGCTCCCTATTTACAAGAACAGTGTAGATTAAAAATACTTGTGTATGCAAGTACCAGAGTGGAATGCCTGTTTATATAGACATTCCTGTTTAAATTCTGATATTTATCTATATATCTATATCAACAAGTTTAATGGATAACAACCATGGACATTTTTTTTGTTTACAGATATCTATATACCAGGGATAGGCAATGTTGGTCCTGGAGAGCCACAGTCCTTTAGAGTTCAGCTCCAACCCTGATAAAAGCTCACCTACAGTACTTGTACATTTTTAATGACCCTTTAGACTTTGATAAGCTTAAGGAGTTTTAATATAACTGGAGCTAAACTCTACAGGACTGCGGCTAAACAAGACATGTGAATATCTGATCATTGTGAATATTTATTAATAAAGTAAACTATATACAAGTGAATAGACATAGAATGAAAGAGGAAAATACATTTTTATTGTTAAATGTTTAGGAGTGTTACATGCCAACAAATGTCAAGACTTTAGTTAATTTTAATGTGTTTTTTTTTACTGTTTTTTTTGTTTTTACGTTTTTTTTTTGTTTTTACAGATTTTTTTGTTTTTTTGTGAGATTTCAGTCACAACCTGCTGGCATTCAGCCTCAAACTGGCAACGAGTCACAAGTCTGACTCTTTAACCATTAGGCCACAACTGCCCGAGAAGAGAGATTGAATGTCTTCTTGATCCATAGTGTCCGGTCATGCACACATCGAGTGTGCGGTCATGGAGCAGATTCTGCTGAAGATGTTTTTCAGTATGGTGCAGAGATGATGTAAGGGTGCAGAGAGTATCAATGTCCTGAGAAGAGAGACAGAGTTTACATTTGACACAATTTTTTATAAAACTACAAAAAAAACATGAATGCGATTTTCATATACATACCTTGATGAAGATGTTTTATTCAAGATTTCAACACATTTTCTGCTTTTTTTTAGATATCTGCTTCAGACCAACGGAGAATGGACACCTGTAGATAACATCTTAAATGTCATTTATCCCCCTCTAAACAGTTAGGAATGGTCTCCCGGACAGGGATTAGTTTAAACCAGGACTAGGCCTTAGTTTAATTTGGAAATATAACTAGTTTTAACAAACATGCCTTACTAAAAACATTACTTGTGTGGATTTTGAAGCAAAACAAAGGGCACTGATTTATTTAAATATATTTAAGTGCAAGTTGTTTTCAGTTTGGACAACGCTTACATTTATTTTAGTCTAGGACTAGTCTAATCCCTGTCCAGGAAAACGCCCCTTATATGTTAAGTACAAAATGTGTGCACATGGTGTTTTAATAATATAAATATATTTAAACTTACAATGTGATGTTTCGGGTAAGACACATAATCTCTCTTCATGGCACTCCAGAACAGTGAGTGATTTTACAGCTATGAACAACCATTGCTATGAGAATTGCAAGTTTGACGAACCCTGCAGGGACACACTACAACACTATGTTTTTCATGTGAATCTGTGCTGTTAGTGTGCTTCCAGGGTTGGGAAACTAATGGGGTGTCAGAGCTTGTGAATTATTACAAATCTGTTTTTTAATAGAATATTTTGAGATATAAATGTTATATTATAATTATATATTAATATATAAATATATAATTTTTAATATAAACAATGATTTTGAATATATATATATATATATATATTTTTTTTTTCTTTTTTTGTTATATTTTGTTTATACTATAAAATTGAAATTGAAAATTATTTTTTATTTTATCCAAGCATACATACAATTATTTCAACATCATCTAAAGCATTTTTTAAGTAATTCGTAATATTTGTCATAAACTCAATCATATCATCTAAAAATCTTACATTTAAACCACTTTTATTTAAGCAATATCTAACAACTGTCATAATCTCAATCAAAGTATTAAGAATATTGTATATACATCTTATGAAATTTGAAACAATTTTCAAACAATTTTCTTGTTCAAATTGGTTGAATATAGAATTGACTACTGACCGTAGATGAGATGAAATGAAATCCATACTCACAAAAATCCTAATTTGTTCACTATTTGACACATTTATTTTATCAATTAACTCATTCATCTTTATTAAGCATCTGTCAGCATAAAAAGCAATTTTTAAGCAATTTTTAAAACTCGTCATATACTCATTCATTTTATCTAAAAATCTTACGTTTAAACCAATTTTATTTAAGCAATATCTAAACCTTGTCATCCTCTCAACCAACGAATGAAGATTATTGTATGAACATTTTATGACATTTGAAGCAATTTCCAAGCAATTTACTTGTTTAATTTGGTTTAATATAGAATTGACTACTGACCGTAGATGACCTAAAATGAAATCCGAAGCCAGATAAATCCTATTTTGTTCACTATCTGACCAAATTATTTTATCCAACAACTCAGTCTTTATTAAAAATCCTGCGACATCTAAAGCAATTTTTAGGCTATTTCTAACACTTGTCATAAACTCATTCATTTCATCTAAAAATCTTACATTTAAACCAATTTTATTTATGCCATATCTAAACCTTGTCATACTCTCAATCAAAGTATAAAGATTATTGTCCGAACATCTTGTGACATTTGAAGCAATTTCCAAGCAATTTTCTTGTTCAATTTGGTTTAATATAGAATTGACTACTGACCGTAGATGACCTAAAATGAAATCTAAAGCCAGAGAAATCCTATTTTGTTCATTATTTGACCTATTTATTTTATCCATCAACTCAGTCTTTATTAAAAATACTTTAGATATGTTCAAGCTAATTTCTTGCTCGAATTGGTTTAATATAAAATTGTCTGCTGCCATAGGATTCCAGTATTGATCATTACTTAACCAATTTATTCTATCCATTGTACAATTGAATGAACAGTTTGTAATAATTTCCGCTTTAACATCTCCATTTATAATAGAATAATAGTTATTATCTCCGCATTTTAAACCATCCTTCACAAGAATGATTGCGGTAGTACAAATGATAAAAATGACAAATGGTTTCATAGCTCTAAAGTTACTCACTTAATAAACAGAAAGGATAAAGAGAAATTAGTAACATCATTAGTAAATTTTGCAGTACACCCAGAAATTATTTATATGGAAGACCAGGGCTACTTGTCACACGTTTTACCCTAGTAAACATTTCTGTGAATAGAATCAATTTCTGTATATCCACATATCATGAAGTCTTTACAAAAGAGCTTAAATGTAAGCAGTAAAATACACCAAAAAATGGGGCTTAGAAGCTACTGAGACATAGCCCTTCCCCACAGTGGCGTAGCAAGTGAGTCCCGGGCACATATGCAAAAACAATTTACGGGCCCCCTTAAGCCAAAGCCCCCCCCCCAACCTTGCCCGTTGGCACTGTTAACTGTTAACTGTGGCGCGCAGGTCTGTTAACAACATATACTTTTAATAAGGTAGTCAAATATTTTTACTTTACTTTTTTGCTTTAAAGGGTAGATTTAAATAAGGAAAAACTAAATGTTTTGGGTAGTTTTTGACCCATGACTAACTTCTTCGCCTTCTCTTTTCTCTTTGAGGCCCCACTTTTATGTTTATATTTGTCCATCCTTAATGTTCATGTAGATAGCCGCTATAGTAACCTCTCACACTGTGTTTTCTTTTTTTTTCGCACGGCGATGCGTCATGTAAAAAAAATTATGGCGTAGTAGTCTACGGCAGTCGCGGAGTGACAAAAAAATAATAAACGCAAACAAGAAATGACGAACAAATTAGACATTACGGAGAAATAAGAAATCACTACACATGATATGCATACAAAAATATATTTATTGCTGCCACAAATAAAAATTAAATTAAATTTTTTAAAAGCTGGGGGGCTCAGGGCCGGGCCCCCTATTGGCCCGGGCCCATTTGCATGTGCATACCCTGCATGCCCAGACGCTACGCCACTGTTTCCCCATGTGACAACTAGCCCCAGTCTCCTCTTAATATGTAAATAAGGCTAAAAACAAAACATTACATTTTTCACTATTGGCAATAAAGAATAAGGATTTTCTACAACGAATATGTTATTGAATAATAATAATGAGTAATATAGAATATGTTATTAAATAATCTAGTGATATATATAACGATCTAAATTAACTTGCTAGTAACAAGAACAATATGCTTTCTTCATAATAAAACAAATGAATATGAAATTCAGTAAAATAATATACTGTAGTCATACCTGTATCTGGAGTAAATCTCATATAAACTCAGAGTCATTTATAGAAGCTCTAAACCAATCCCTCTGTAGGTGTAGTGTAAGGGAGGTGCTGTTATAGAGAAATGAAACCTTACATTTGTCTCATTTACAGAATAGATTAAATAAGTCACTAAATAAGTCATTAAATAAATACTACCTTTCTTTGACCCTGGCAACACATGATGAAATATGATTGGATAAATATACACTACTGGAAGCAGTGCAACCAAGAAAAAAACTATTAAAAAAGATAATAGACTATTATGGTATTCATTTAATACACATTCATGGAAAAAAAATATATATATTACAATGTAAATCAGTGATTCCAGTGTTTAGGCCAGCAGAGAAGGCGTTGCTGGCCCTGATGGCCCACCACTGCATTTAAGTATACTTTATTTTTGCCTGGGACCTTCTCAACATTTTAAAATCACAATGAGCTCACATAAAGCTCACACTGTGATTATCACTATATGAGAATAGTGTGACGTCACTGTGATCATCGCGTGATTTCACGTGTTGACTGGGAATACATATGACAGAAAACAAGTATTTGAAGAAAATGCAGGTTTGACAAATTGAAACTTAAGCATTTCTCATAAACAATTCTGCCATGTTTGTCATAAAGGTGACTCATGGATATGTCATTCTGTTTCATTTTCTATTATGGATTCAGTACTAAAACATATACTTGTAACACATAACAATACGGTTATATTTTTTAACATAAGTACATCCTTTAACTAACATGAATTAAGAATGAGCAATATAGTTATTCAGCATTTGTTAATAGGTTTACATAAGTGGATTTTCATTTTGCTGACGTGGCATCCACACAACTCTAAGACTCTTGTAAACATTGCAGACCCTGTTTAAGTATGAAAACTCTGGGATTGCACTGAAGTGTACATGGACATAAACAGAGCCTTGTAAAGAAATGGGTGCCAAAATTCACTCCCTGATTGTGACTTCTGGATCAGATATCCAGGCTTCCAAACTGTGTGAGTGGGACCCAGGCCTGCACATGAGAAGGGTCCATAGTGGATGTAAAGTTTGAAGTATAGTTTATTATTTTACATTTCTGTCAGCGTACGTGCGCAATAATCTAAACAGCTTAAGATGAAAATAAAATTGATAGACGGGTTTTCCTCCCTGTTTGAAAATATACAGCTGCACAACATGCAAGCTGATTAGTTTGACCTCAGTGTACATTTCTGGCAGAGTTTCTGTTGCAAAGAATGAGTGTTATAACAGATCATACCAAGATGGTATTGTATCATTCCGTATCTCACTGGGGCAAAACACTGATATATTACCAAAATCGTCCCGCCCAGCCCTAATCATGAGATCCTAAATAAAGAGAAGTGAAGGAGTTCCCAGAATTGTCTAAGCTCTTATTTGGTGCTTTTTCGCCATTATGTGAAGTAATCCATTTTAAAACATTTTATTAAATAAAATGTAGCCTTATATCAATAGAAATATGTTAAATATTTAACTCAAATTACCCTATTTTAACTTTAGTGTATATCAACTTACACTAACCTAAAGGATTATTAGGAACACCTGTTAAATTTCTCATTAATGCAGTTATCTAATCAACCAATCACATGACAATTGCTTCAAGTATTTCACAATCTGCTCAGTTACTGGGATTTTTGTGCACAACCATTTCTAGGGTTTACAAAGAATGGTGTGAAAAGGGAGAAACATCCAGTATGTGGCAGTCCTGTGGGTGAAAATGCCTTGTTGATGCTAGAGGTCAGAGGAGAATGGGCCGACTGATTCAAGCTGATAGAAGAGCAACTTTGACTTAAATAACCACACGTTACAACTGAGGTATGCAGCAAAGCATTTGTGAAGCCACAACACGCACAACCTTGAGGTGTATGGCGTACAACAGCAGAAGACCCCACTGGGTACCACTCATCTCTACTACAAATAGGGAAAAGAGGCTACAATTTGCACGAGCTCACCAAAATTGGACAAGAAGACTGGAAAAATATTGTCTGGTCTGATGAGTCTCGATTTCTGTTGAGACATTCAGATGGTAGAGTCAGAATTTGGCGAAAAACAGAATGAGAACATGTATCCATCATGCCTTGGTGGTGGTGGTGGTGTAATGGTGTGGGGGATGTTTTCTTTGCACACTTTAGGCTCCTTTGTGCCAATTGGGCATCGTTTAAATGCCACGGCCTACCTGAGCATTGTTTTTGACCATGTCCATCCCTTTATGACCACCATGTACCCATCCTCTGATGGCTACTTCCAGCAGGATAATGCACAATGTCACAAAGCTCGAATCATTTCAAATTGGTTTCTTGAACATGACAATGAGTTCACTGTACTAAAAAGGCCCCCACAGTCACCAGATCTCAACCCAATAGAGCATCTTTGGGATGTGGTGGAACGGTAGCTTCGTGCCCTGGATGTGCATCCCACAAATCTCCATCAACTGCAAGATGCTATCCAATCAATATGGGCTAACATTTCTAAAGAATGCTTTCAGCACCTTGTTGAATCAATGCCACATAGAATTAAAGCAGTTCTGAAGGCGAAATGGGGTCAAACACAGTATTAGTATGGTGTTCCTAATAATCCTTTGGGTGAGTGTATTTAACAGCCACACGTGTTCCTATTACCGTATAGGTGTGGTGGGAAGGGATGCTGTTATAGAGAAATGAAACCTTACATTTTTCCCTTTCACAAGAACAGAATAGATTAAAAGGTTTGTGCTTTCAAAGTATGCGAGTGAAAGGGTGGAGGACCTGTCTTTGTCCACATTCCTCTGCAGGTGCAGTTTCATCACACATCTAAACTACAATTGATAAGTTTAGGGTCACTCATTTATTTTTTCCTAATATTAAACATATCAAAACTATGGAATAACAATGAATATATGGGAATTATTACTAGAATTAAATTAAAATATGCTGGATCATTAGAAAACTAAGGGGTGTCTTTTAACCAGACCACAACTAAAATGCTAGGAAATGTAATGCTGGCCATCACAAGTCTTGTTTTCTCTTTAATACAGATAATGCTGAGTCATTAATAAATTAGTCATGACAGAAAAAGGATGATAAGCGATGTATTTTTTCATGAGTTACCTAGCTAACAGTCATTACGTTTAAAGTTACATTTCATTGGTGAAAACAACTTTAGAAGACTTTGCATGTGTATTTACTGTAAACCACCAAATATAGACATCTGAGATATCATGGTTAAAACCTTTGGGTAAAAACTTCACTTTTCGTATTAAGGTTGACATTTGCATGGAAGTTCCCAAATACAACCTTATTGTAAAGAGTTACCATTACTTGTTTAATGACTGAATCCATTAATAGAAAATGAAACAGATTGACCAATCAATGAGTCAGCTTTATGATAAACATGTTGTTTATGAGAAATGCTTATGTTTCAATTTGTCGAATTTGATTCTAATACTTCTATAATGAAGTTTATCCTGTTTTTCCTGTATAGGTAGTAACAAAAGAAGAGGAGAATCGCTTCATATAAAGTTTAAAGTGAATAAAGCAGCCTATACACCCAACTTTCTAAAGAACTTTTTACAAACATTTTCATGAGTGCATCCCAGACTAACATTTCACTTAAACCCAACATCATTATACATGCATTAGAAAAAAACATAAATTACAAATGATTCCAGCCAAACATGCACACTACTAATTGTAACTAACACTGCATGTGTAAATGTTTTCCACATTTAAACCAACAAATTTGTGATTTGAGTTAAACTTTCTAATGCATATATCTTATCACATAAAAACCTTGGTGTTTTAGTACCCTTATAGCACAACGTTGCCCTGGGGCAACAAACAAAAAACATGGTCTAAGTATGAAAATAAAAACAAATTAAGTCTTCAGACAATCAAATACATACTGATGCACATACACATATTTTTTCTGTAAAATTATTTTAATTTAAACATGTTAAAAAGTGATATTTATCCTGCCAATTGGTGGCACTGTACCCCCAAACAAAAGTTCACAACCACTTCAGCCCCTCATTTCATTGAAGAGGTGTGTCAGGTGATATTATACAAATATTTTTTTTACATTAAAAAATGTAAAGAGGCGGTATGAGGCCCAAAAAGGTAGTATGTTTCCTGAGGGCAACGTTGTGATGTAGAGGGTTAAAGCATGAAAGTACCGTGGTGGAGTGCCTGTTTCTATCCACATCCTGTTTAAATACTAGTATTTTCAATACATCTATATCAACTGAATAGACAAGTTAAATATATGGAGAACAACCATTTTATTATAGGTACAATATATACCAGAAGTAAGCAACGTCAGTAGAGCCACAGTCCTTCAGAGTTCGGCTCCAACCCTGATAAAACCTCACCTAAAGTACCTGTAGCTCTCTCATGACCCTTCAGACTTTGATAAGCTTGTTTAGGTGTTTGATTAGAACTGAAGCAAAATTTGCAGGACTGTGGCTATACAGTACTTGACTGACAATGCCTACCTGCTATAGATTCTGCTGTAGATTGCTTTAATGTTCTCTGAATGCATTGAATCTCTAGATCAGTTGTTTTGCCAAAATGTGCTAATTTTAAACAGCGCTTACTGCTTTGAAAACTGTCCCAAGGTGCAAAGTGCTAAAACTGGTCTGCTGCCTAAATTTTTGGTTAAATCAACAAAAAAAGTAATTTCAACCTACTATTATTTATCTTGACTACTAGAGATGAGTTGTTATAATTGCAGATGAGTTGTTATAACTTAAAAAATATAGTTGAAAAAGTCAACTTTATTTTAGAAGTTGTAACTCATCTCTTGTCAAGATAAATAATAGTAAGTTGTATAAATTTAAGGCAGCAAACTTTTTTACAGTGTATAAATTATAAAACAAAGAGAAAAAATATAAAATTGTACATATCTTCCCATTTATTTTTTATTTTTTAATCAACTTTTTATCAAGTATTATTTATTCTGACTTGAGATTAATTGTTATAACTACAATTAAGTTGTTATAACACATAAAATATACTTGAAAAGTCAACTTTATTTTATAAGTTGTAGCAACTCATCTCTAGTCAAGATAAATAATAGTAAGTTGACATGACATTTAAATCTGAGTTGATTCAACAAAAAATAAAATTAAGAGGCAGCATTGTAGATTTAAATGTATGTTATTTGCTGGCAACAGTTTGTTCAAAGTTAAATAAACATTTAACATTAACAAGTCTTTGTCTTTACACAATTAAACTATAAATTAACAGCCTCATGCAAAGCATTCCACCTTTTTTTTGTTTTTTTCTTCAGATTTTGGTTCCCACACTGTAAAAGATACTTTGCTGCCTTAAAATTTTTTATTGAATCAACTCGGATTTACAAGTCATTTCAACTTACTATTATTTATCTTGACTAGAGATGAGTTGTTATAACTACAGAGGAGTTGTTATAACTTATAAAATTAAGTTGACTTTTCGCAACTATATTTTATAAGTTGTGACAACTGTTGACGTGACTTGTAAATCTGAGTTGATTTCACAAAACATTTTAAGGCAGCAAAGTATTTTTTACAGTGCAGAATGCTTTGCATGAGGCTGTTACTTTAGTTTTATTCTGTAATAATAAAGACTTCTTAATGTTTAATGTTCATTTAACTTTAAACAAATTTTGTCAGTAAATAACATCAATTTAAATCTACAGTAAGTTACTGGCAAACAGCTGCCAGTTATACTGAAATTTCTACAGAATATTTTTACAAGTGAGAGTACACTACATGTTCTCCAAGGAAATAGACAGAGAATGAAAGAGAAAAAAAGAGTTTATTATTTATTTTTGTTTCCAGAATCATCAAAAGCGTTATATTTTTTTTTATACACCTCTGCATTTAACCCATCTGGTGAGTAGAGAAAACACACACGGAGCAGTGGAGCAGTGATAGGTGCTTGGTTCTTGCCACTTCAGGGCTCATAAGTCGTAACCCGCTGGCTGTGAGCCTCGAGGTTGCAACTCTCGGGATACAAGCCAGACTCTCTAAGCATTAGGCCACGACTCCATACGAAGAGAGTTTGAATATTGTCAAGTCAGGCACAGACATGAAGCAGATTCTGCTGTAGATGTTTTTCAGTATGGTGCAGAGATGATGTGAGAGGTGCAGGTCCTGAGAAGAGAGAGACAGAGAATACATTAATACAAATTTATATAAAACTAAAAAAAAAACACCCCCATAAATGTGATCTACCTTGATGTAGATGTTGAAGATTTCAGCACCTCTCCTGCCCCTAGATATCTGCTCCAGACAACCGAACACCTGTACATAACATTTATTTTACAAATGTTTTACTCGAAACAGTTTACATCATGTGTGCACATATGATGTTTTAATAATATATTTCAAAAAACTTACAAGGTGATGTTTCGGATTGACAAAATCTCTCTTCGGGACACTGCTGAACAGTGGGTTATTTTACAACTATGGACTTTATATGACAACTGAAACTTTTATGAACCCTGCAGGGACACACCACAACACCTATATTCTGACCTTGAATGATTTTGGGCTGTAAGTGTGCTTCCAGGGTTAATAGGCTTTATGCCCAGCTGCACTACTTCCTGAACTTCAGCCAGGAGCTGGATGAAGTTCAGGAAGTAGTGCAGCTGGGCATAAAGCCTATTGGGATGTCAGGGCTGGTGGAAAATACCAATTGTATTTAACTAAAGATTTTGTAATATTATTTTATAAAATTTTTAATATAATAATTATGAATAATTTAAAGTAAATAAAAATTTATTTTTATTTACTTTAAATAGATATAGTTTCATATAGCTACATATAGGTTTATTATTTTTTTTATTATTTTTTTATTTTTATTATTTTTTTTCATATTTTTTTTATATAAAACCGATAAATGTATAGAACAGACTATGACAGTAGTAGGGTTGTGACACTTAATCGGGCAAATGCGCGTTTTCTCAATGAATGAATTTGAATGAATTACGGTGAAATGCCGCCACATTCAAAATCCAGAGGGCGCTCTCGTGCAGAAACTCCATTTGTGCCACAGAAGAAGTATCATTACAAACACTATTCCAGGAAATATCTACAGGCATATTTATATCGCTGCTCTTCGGATTGTTTCAGGTATTTTCATGATACTAGAGAATATTTTGAAGGATTGTGTTTGACGAGTGTTTGCTTTTTTAAATGCACATTATAAACGAGTCAGACACATAGTGATTTTAGATTGATATGGACTTCCTACTGATCACGGAGCCGTAGTACATGCACAAGCTGTGCATGAAACACTGACACGAAGCCTTACGATTCAGAATCGATTTTAGACAAGTCTTTTTAATGGGAACGCGATGCATCGCTGCATATCACCTAGACAGTAGACCTAAAATGAAATTTAAAGCCATCCAAATCTGTTCAATACTGTACCAGTTTATTCTATCCAGACTAGAAATTAATTGTGGTAGTGAAATAGTGAAATTTGTGGTTATATACCCACTAACCTCACCCTCCCTATAAGACAGGAGGAAACTGTTATTATCTCCAAATTTTAAGATATCCATAATTATTAACTTAAAAATAAAATTTAAAAAAACAGCCATTCTAGAGCAAATTCTAGTAATTGTCATAATGTCCATGGTTGTAAAATAATCCACTGATTTAATTAACAAAAAAGATTAAGAAAAAGGATAAACATTATTAGTACATTTTGCAGTACTACAATAAATTATTATGGGAGACCAGGGCTACTTGTCACATCATAAATATATCTCAGGATAGAGTAAATTTCGGTATATTCACATATCGTAAAATGTCTTCACAGAAAAGCTTTAATGTAAACAGTAAAGTACACCAAAAATCTGTCCTTTCCCAGGTGACAGCTAGCCCCTGTCTACTCTACACATGTAAATAATGATAAAAATGTAATATTAAATTTTCACTCCATAAAAAGAATAAGTTAATGTTGAATAATCTAGAGATACATAACATTTTAACTTAAGTTACCTAAGAAATTTTTTATTTATTTATAATATAATACAAAAATGTAGCCGTACCTTTGGTTGTTCAGCAAATGCCAAAGCACATCCTTAACTCAGAGTCATTTATAGAAGCTCTAAACCAATCCCTCTGTAGGTGTGGTGTGAGGGACGTGCTGTTTTAGAGAAATGAAACCTTACATTTTTCCCTTTTACATTAAAACTTTTGTGCCTTTATCTCTCCACTTGCAGTTTCACCATACATCTACTACACTACAATTGACAAGTTTAGTGTTACTTAAAAAAAATATTAATCAAATTAATCATTGATTTTCTCCATATTTTATAATAACAGTAAACAAATTAAAACTATGGAAAACCCCAAATGAAACTATGGGAATTATTACTAGAATTAAATAAAAATTAGGGCTGTCAAAAGATTAATCGCATCCAAAATAAAAGTTTGTGTTTACATAACATATGTGTGTGTACTGTGTATAATTATTATTTATATATAAAAACACACCCAATCATGTATATATTTAAGAAAAAATTGTTATATTTATATATAAAATATTTATATTTATATATAATATACATTATAGAAATGTATATACAGTATTTAAATGCAAATATTTCTTAAATATATACATGAATGTGTGTGTATTTATATATACATAATATTTATACACAGTACACACACATATGCTATGTAAACACAAACTTTTATGTTGGATGCGATTAATCGCGATTAATCTTTTGACAGCCCTAAAAATATGTTTAGCTTTTTCAGTGTTGTCATACTTTCCCTGTAAAAAAAAGTTGATGTTGTAACTGGAGGTCTCAACTTGAGATTTTTAACATGTAAGCATACACCTTTAGATCAGAAGGTTTATAATTTAAGGATTCTCATTGAGATTTTACAATATTGCCCTGACATAATTATTACAGCATGCACTGCGAAACAAATATATCTGGATGAAGCAGGTTACTGCAAAGACCTAAAAACTTACAGTATATATCAATACAAAATGACACATAATGTGTTAAACATTATTACACAAATATATTTTTTGAGAGTGCGTGTGTGTTGCTACAGTTTGTATGTAATACAACATGTTACTTTGGCGTCTGCATGTGTTTATTTCTTTATTGTTAACGCCATTCCAGTATTTATGGCAATACGATAATTAATTAATCTAATCTGTATACACGTTGGGAACAAAATACAGGTTTGACAAGTTGAAACATAAGCATTTCTCATAAACATTGCTGGCATGTTTGTCATGAAGCTGACTTATGGATCTGTCAATCTGTTACATTATCTGTTTCTGTCCACATTTCTCTACTGATGCAATTTCATCGCACATCTACAATTGACAAGTTTAGGGTCACTTAGTTATTAATATTTGATTTTATAATAATAGTCGACATATCAAAATTATGCAATAACAGGAATTATTACTAGTATTAAATAAAAAATATACGTTTAGCATTTTCAGTATTGTCATTCTTATCCTAGAATTTAAAAAAAGTTTTTCTTGTTTTATAAGCAACTTCTGAAGGTCTCAGCCTGAAATGCTTTTAAACATGTAAACGTACACCTTCATAGGTTTTTTATTTAAAGGTTCACAGAGATTAAAGAACATCACTTAAACAACATAACACAAATAATGTATTAGTAATCAACACATCCTTTTTGAGAGCTTGAACCAGAGACCTTAAAGCTGTGAGGTAACAGTGCTACCCACTGTGCCACCCTAGTCTGCATATGATCTCAGTGACGAACAAAATAATTAAGTAAAATAAAGTAAAATAATTAAGTTTTTTTTTCAAAGTTGACTGACAGAAATCTGAAACATTAGAAAACTAAGGGAATGTTTTCGTCTTTTTACAGACCACAACCAGAATGCTGGGAAATGTAACGTTGGCCATCACCAGTCTTGTTCTCTTGGTTTGTCACTAAACCAGAAAAACAAGAATCATTTCACTGTAGAAGTATTTAAACAAAATGGGTTTGACACATAAGCATTTCTCATAAACATTGCTGGCATGTTTGTCATAAAGATGACTTATGGATCTGTCAATCTGTTTCATTACCTATTTCTGTCCACATTTCTCTACTGATGCAATTTTATCACATATATACACTACAAATGACACGTTTAGGGTCACTTACTTTTAATTTTTGATTTTATAATAATAGTCAACATATCAAAACTATGGAATAACAGGAACTATTACCAGAATGAAATATATATATGTATAGCATTTTCAGGTTATGCTTTGCCTAGAATTTGAAAAAAGTTTTCATGTTTTATTAAGCAACTTCAGCCTGAGATGCTTTTAAACATGTTAGTGTACACCAGATCAAAAGGTTTATCATTTAAAAGTTCACATAGAGAGAACATCACTTTAACACATTGGCCTTTATCATACACCCGGCGCGACGCAAGTGTCTTTTGCTAGTTTCAACCAGGTGTAATTATCATTTTCACGTTTAGCGCCATGTTGTTTAAATAGCAAATGCATTTGTGCCCACTTTTGCGCCATTGGTCGTTCTGGTCTGAAAATGAGATGTGTTCAGGCGTATTGTAGGCGCGACTAAAATAGACTACACAATTGACCAACAAAAACCTGGTCTAAAGTCTAAAGTCTAAAGTCAATGGCGCAAAATATTGTTTTTGTTATTTAATGAGCGTGTTACAAATATGTGCTTATACTGTAAACGCTACGACAACGTGCGTTTGCTTATCACACACATGGATGAACAGCAGCACAAAAAACGCTTTTAAATACGAAAAATCTAATGATTAAAATGTAAAGATTATTATTGAGTCTCTTGGACATAAATGAGCACCGATTATGAGACGTTATAAGGCGCTGCTTCACCTGTAGCATGTTAAGTAAATAAATGCTTTGTGTCAGGATTTTACACGGAGGATGAACCCAAACGCAGACTCGGATACGAAAATGCAAAAAATTATTTATTAAGTGCAAAACAGAAAACTGCAACTGGAAATACACCTGGAAATAATTACAAGTAAGGGATCAGGGAAAAAGTGACGAGACCCGGGAAATGCGTGGTCAGAATAAATCAATACACAAACCACGCATCTCCCACATGAAACATTGTACTGTCAGAACCCTGCCATGCTGACTAGATCTAAATACAAACAAGGATCTGGCAGGATTCTGACAGCTTTGCTTTAAACAGATGCATCTATTTTTGTATATGATGATTTTGTCAGGCCCGGATTAACACAGTGAAGTGCCCCAGGGTGGCCAAATTTCTAGTGCCCCCTCACAAAAAATATACATCATATAGGTTCTCATTAAGAATCGCGAGGAGACGAGACGTGCCTGCCCGGATTTAAAATTAAACATCGCAGAGATGAGAGATAAAGAACGCGGGATATATATTAACATCGCAGAGATGAGAGATGAAGAACGCGGGATATATATATATATATTCCGCATTCTTTATCTCTCATCTGTGCGATGTTTAATTTTAAATCCGCGCAGGCACGTCTCGTCTCCTCGCCGTTCTTAGTGAGAGTATATTATATTGAACTCTAGACATTCAGGGCTCCAGACTAACATTTTTTTATTAAAGGCACTGTAGCCCCTGACTGAAAATTTTAGGAGTGCCAGCAGAAAATTTAGGGCACACCTTAAATCAGCCTGCAATGCAATTATTCAATTTTTTTTCCAAAATAAGTGCATTACTGAAAAATACTAAATAGACTTACTTAACTCTATGCAGTTGCTGCACATGTCATTATGCACAATTGATGAAACTTTTAGAATAGGAACTTATGAACCAAAGATTCATACAACCCCCTTAACTAATTCTAGGCATAAGATACATACATATACAATCAGTGTTTGGAATAACGCCGTTTAAAATAACGGCGTTACGTAACGACGTTCATTTTTCAGTAACGGGCTAATCTAATTAATTACTTTTCCCGCCGTTACAACGCCGTTAACGTTACCGGACGTTAAATGCGGTGCGTTACTATGCACTGACTTGATAAACTGTGTGATGCAAACGCAACCCTGGCTCACATAGCTAGTGAGGAGGTAGGTTAATAACGAGATAAGCGATTATGATTGGCTAAGGCAGAGTAATGTGTTTCATGGTAGCCAATCAGAGCCAGTGTTGTTATACATATGCCAGCGCACGCGCCTGCGGCGACACACACACACAGGGCGAATTCCAACCGAAAGTGATGATCACTATGCCCTATTCCCTTCGAAGATCAAATCTCTTGATGTATAAACTCTAGAGAAAGTTGCGCAATGTTGTCTCATAGTGTGGCTAATTAAAATACACTTGGTGATAAAATACAGCGTCTTTTTCTGTTTATTTGGATTTTACATCCCCTTCACGAAGTGCCCTTCAAGGGCGCACAAACGGCATTTGGAATTTACCCACACACACCGAACAGCTAAACAGAGATTCGCGGCAGCAGAAGAGATGTGCATGTAATGTGTACATTATGTCCGGGAGCGAAGACTTTGTCGACATCCGTTGTAAGCAACTCTAATTTAATGAATCATATTGTTAAACTGTTTACTTTTTTAATGAAGAAAACGAAATACAGCAGCCTATGTCTTCCAGACTATTTATTTCAGGTTGTTAGTTTGATTTATTTAATTTGCTACAGTTATTGCAAACACACTTTACTGTATATTATTTAACTGTTTACTTTTGAAGAAAATACCTAAAGTACAGAATGTCTACCAGACCAGTTGTCTGACATTTGGAGCTTGATTTATTTAATTAAGAATACGACTACAGAGCAAACACACTTTTTGTTGTTTAAAAGTTAACTTTTTGTGAACAAAACACTTGGAAGTACAGGTTGTTTACTTGACCAGTTGTCTCAGGTTGAGAGAGTTTGATTTAATTTAGTTTGCTGAAGATAAATGCACTTTATATGGTGTAACTTGTTTACTTTTCTTACAAAGATAATACTTGAAGTGTAGGATAAAACTCTTGCTGTCTGTTGACGTGCAATAAATATGGAAAGTTATGTATGAACACCTGTCTGTTCTACTCATTTCAACTGACATGTGAAAACTGCTAAAAAAAATACAAATTCTTTGACATATAGCAACTTTTTTTAACTGTAACGCAAATAGTTACTTTCCCTGGTAACGAGTTACTTTTATTATAGAGTAATTCAGTTACTAACTCAGTTACTTTTTGGAACAAGTAGTGAGTAACTATAACTAATTACTTTTTTTAAGTAACGTTCCCAACACTGTATACAATGGGCCCTATTTTAATGATCTGAAACGCAAGTGCGAAGCGCAACGCGCAAGTGAGTTTGTGGGCGGATCTTGGGCGCTGTTGCTATTTTCCCGGCGTGAGAAATAACTCTTGCGCCGGGCGCAAATCAATAAGGGGTTGGTCTGAAGTAGGTTCATTATTCATAGGTGTGGTTTGGGCGTAACGTCAAATAAACCAATCAGAACGCTAGCCAACATTCCCTTTAAACGCAAGGGCGCAAGTTCCATGGCGGGTTGCTATTATTATGACGGATTTACCAGGCGCACGCCAGGAGCGGTTCACAGCCGAGGAGACCGACGTCCTTGTACGGGGGAATCCCACGCTTGCCAGCATAAATCGGGCACGCCGTGTAACGGGAGGTGGATCTGCCTCAGGACTTGACGCCAGCAGAGGACATCGCTGCGTCCACCCTCACCGCTGAAAGGGTTTGGGGGCTTTGAAATCGGACCCAAGAAACGCAAGCAAGGTCCAACCCCAAAGTACTCTTACAAATCAAGTTCATATACATTAAGGTTTCTTATGAAAACATTTTAATTATTATTTACATAAAATAAACGTAATACAGCCACACAACAAAGTTATGAAAATATTTTAATCGTTATTTGCATGAGAATAAATAAAAACTATCACCACAATGCTCACCACTATGATTCCCCTTATCTCGTGTATTAATATTTTTAAGTGTAACAATTTATGATTTGCAAAAATAACTGTTGCATCTGTGTAGATTAGATAAGCAAAGTGTATGCGCGTTGTGCACGCTATACATTATGGTCAAGCATGCGCCCTTAAAATAGCATAATGAACAACGCGCAACGCGCCACTGACTTTAAACTTTTTTTTTCTGGTCAGTGGCGCAATTGTTTTTTGAAACTGCAAAATAGCATCAGGGATGGTTTGCGCCGGAACACGCCTCTTTTTTTGCGCTGAACCACCCAGGGAGCGCAAGTTCATTTCCTAGTTTGCCGACGTGCTTCTGTGACGGGAAAAACCCGCTGTGCGCCGGGGCAAAATACGAATGATACATGCGTCACGGACAAAGTCAATTGCGCTGGGTGCAAGATAGAGCCCAATAAGTTATATCCAGATAGCATACTGTAATGAGGTGAGTGGCAGGGCAATCTACATACTTGTATCCTTTAACTTGGCACTGATGTCTGAAACCTTTATTCTCATCTATAATGTTGTTGGTGTTAATGTAGGCTAAAAGTTATCCCACGTTCTTTATCTCTCATCTCTGCGATGTTTAATTTTAAATCCGCGCAGGCACGTCTCGTCTCCTCGCGGTTCTTAGTGAGATGTGTTGACTTTACCCGGGGTGCGTAGACCCATCAGTACAATCAACTGAGCGCATGGTGACATAAAACAAATGAGCGTTTAAAACCCGAACGCGCATTTGGAAGTTTTGCCAAGGGTGCCGCACATTCGCGAGTACTTGTAAAAAAACTAGTACTTGTGCCCCCCATTGCCTGGTGCCCCAGGGCACTCGCCCAATCTCGTCTATGGATAATCCGGCCTTGGATTTTGTACCGGTGGATATGGTGAGAAATTTTTTTAAGTAATGCTTAAAAAAACATGGCGCTGTCCGAGTGCTCTTCACACATTTGTAAATTCTTGTTTGTTACAGTAAAAAATAAAATGCAGTAAAAATTAAGTATTTTTAGAGTACAAACCTTTTTGTCCATATTTGCAAATTATTTTATGAGATTACAATGATTATGTAGGATATCAATACATTTACAGCAATTAATTTTTTTACATCTATGACTGAAAGAAAACGGCTTTTAAAAGGTTTTAATAAAAAAAATAACACCACAATTTATTAACATTAATCTTAAACTGGTGGTCTTCTTTCTCCACTTAGTTTTTCAGTTTACAAATTCCGCTTTCTAAATAGGGATTAGGCATGGCTCCAGGCGCAACTTGCTTTTAAAGGGGATGAGAGCTGAGACTCTGATTGGTTTATTGCACATTACACTCCCATTACTCATTACAAAAACAGAAACAACCCTTTCAGGCCGTGTGCTTGACACATAAACCATTTTTCCCATCGTTAAATGAGCAAAAGTGGGTTCTATCACGCCTGTTTAGACCATGACGATTGAAATGTGTAATGCTTATTCCAGCTTTAAAAGTCCACTTTACAGTCATGGTGATTAATAACGCAGTTTTACATTTGTTGTGTATCGGGTCAACTTGCTTAATAATGTTTGGCCATTTGGATTATAATAACGATTGCTCATTCAGTGCCATGGCTGCTTTCATTAGCTTTGTTTCTTTGCTATCATCTCTGTGCTCTTTGAGCAGAGTTGCGAAAACTTTAGATATAACAGCAAGACGGTCAATTTATAATATTATAATAAAAATTTGAGAAGTCAGTGCAAAATGCGCGGTACGGTGGAATAGGTCCCGCCTTCTAAATAAAAGAGCCAATTGTCAAAGGTAAAGTCATTGCATCTCTCTGAAGAAGCTCCTGACTGGTAGCCAGAGAAACATTAAAAGAGCACATGCGCGTTAGCTGCCTGGTTGGAGCAACCAAATATAAACTTTTTAACGCAATTTTAGCGTCATAGAAAAAAAATGTATGCGACATTTTTTGTTACTGTTTTTGAAATATTTTATTTAAATGTGAGTGTGTGTTCTCCAAGTCCGATCGACCTCGGGTATTACCCACAATGTTAAACAGACCCGGGACCCGAAGTAATAGATTGAGACCCGACCCGGACCCGGCTGATCATTAAAAATATAGACCCGAACCCGTACGGGTCCCGGGTCGGGTCCTGGGTCTTCGGGTCTTCCGTGTAGACCTCTACAATATATTACTACAAAATCTGCATATTATTCATTCTTAATGGCATTTCAGCATCTATGTAAGCTATGTACAGTGAGGAAAATAAGTATCTGAACACCCTGCTATTTTACATGTTCTCCCACTTAGGAGGGGTCTGAAACTGTCACTGTAAGTGCATGTCCACTGTGAGTGACATAATCTAAAAAAAAATCCAGAAATCACAATGTATGATTTTTAAACTATTTATTTGTATGATACAGCTGCAAATAAGTATTTTTAACACCTGTGTATCAGCTAGAATCCTGACTCTCAAAGGCTGTGTCCCAATTCAAAGGCTGCGACCTTCTAAGGACGTATTTTAAGACCGATTGCGTATAAGCAGCGCGACTTAAGGCCAGTAGGCCGTCCCAATTCAAAGGATGCTTAGAATGAAGCCTCAAAATGGGTCCTCATTTCTCCGCGCTGTTTAGGATAGAACGAATGGATCCTTAACAGCCGAGGATATCCCAAGATTCATTGCGCGCCTGCAACGGCTGCATATAACGGCTGGATATTCTAAAATAAATAATTAAAACCTTCATTAAATAAAAGTGTGTATTTATCAAAACATTTTTCTTGTCACTGTTTTAGTATTATAAGTTATGTTTTGTGTTAATATTATTATTTTTATGATGCATATATTTCTAAGGTTGATTAATTTAATTTAATGTTGAACAGTTTAATCTACATCAACGTGTCATATTTTCTAAACTAAATTAATATTTTTCTGATTTTATATTTATTTTAATAAGTTAGAAACGTTTCCACTATGTCCTGCTGACAGGCGCGTGCAGCAGGTGACGCCAATTATGGGTTGTCCGAAGGTTAGACCGTCTCATTTCAGTTCTCTTCACGAACTTCTGAGGCTGCCACCTTGAAAGACCGAGTTCTCATCTTTAAAGCCCGGAATACACTGCACGATTTTTGTCCTCTTATAAGATCATTACCTTATCACACTGTGCGACATGTATAGTTTAAACTCGGGTACGAGAGGCATGTAGACTGTACGATGATGACACAGAAGCTTCGGCGGCTGCGTCACACGTTGCGCAACGTCACCAGCATGCGCTCGTGGTAAACAAAAACAGGCGTGCAGGTCGTAGCAGCAAACACACTGTGCGTTGATCATGCTGAATTTCTGACACTGTCAGAAAACTATCGTAGGCTATCTTTGGACGCAAGACCGGGAAAGAGGCCTTCTTTGAACCTCTCTCATTGTACGACATAGGACCACCGATGAAGAGCCAGGATCACAGAAATCGCGACGATTGTTTCACGATGGCAATCTTTCGTCTGGGACAGCCAATAATCATGCAGTGTATCCCGGGCTTAAGGTCCCATGCTTATAAGGTCGCAGCCCTTGAATTTGGACACCGCTAAAGACCTCTTAAGTCTACCTTTAAAATGTCCACCTCCACTTCATTTATTATCCTAAATTAGATTCACCTGTTTGAGGTCGTTAGCTGCATAAAGACACCTGTCCACCCCATAGAATCAGTAAGAATCCAACTACTGACATGACCAAGACCAAAGAGCTGTCCAAAGACACTAGAGACAAAATTGTACACCTCCACAAGGCTGGAAAGGGCTAAGTAGCTTGGTGAAAAAAGGTCCACTGTTGGAGCAATCATTAGAAAATGGAAGAAGCTAAACATGACTGTCACTGCACTGCAACTGCACTGTATTAAGGAGAGGATGACCGGGGTCATGAATTGTGAGGTTTTGGGGAACAACCTCCTTCCCTCAGTTAGAGCATTGAAGATGGGTCGAGGCTGGGTCTTCCAACATGACATTGACCCGAAGCACACAGCCAGGATAACCAAGGAGTGGCTCTGTAAGAAGCATATCATGGTTCTGGCGTGGCCTAGCCAGTCTCCAGACCTAAACCCAATAGAGAATCTTTGGAACGAGCTCAAACTCCGTGTTTTCAGTAACAGGCTAGAAACCTGACTGATCTAGAGAAGATCTGTGTGGAGGCCAAAATCCATCCTGCAGTGTGTGCAAACCTCCTGAAAAACTACAGGAAACGTTTGACCTCTGTAATTGCAAACAAAGGCTACTGTACCAAATATAACATTGATTTTCTCAGGTGTTCAAATACTTATTTGTAGTTGTATCATACAAATAAATAGTTTAAAAAATCATACATTGTGATTTCTGGATTTTTTTTAGGTTATGTCTCTGGACATGCACCTACGATGACAATTTCAGACCCCTCCATGATTTCTAAGTGGAAGAACTTGCAAAATAGCAGGGTGTTCAAATACTTATTTTCCTTACTGTATATATTGATGAGAACTGGTTCATCTATACACACGCTGGGGAAAGTGCAATTCGACATGTCCAATTCACCTAACCTGCATGTTTTTGGAGTGTTGGCAAAAACTGGAGGACCCAAAGTAAACCCAGAGCAACACAGGGAGAACATGCAAACTCTCACAAAAAGACCCCCTGACTCAACAAGAGCTTAAACCAGAGACCTTCATGCTATGAGGTAACAGTGCTACCCACTGATCTCAGTTTCAAAAAAATAATTAAATAAAGTAAAATAATTATGCTTTTTTTCAAAGTTAACTGACAGAAATATGAAACATTAGGAAACTAGGGGATGTTCTCGCCTTTTTACAGACCACAACCAGAATGCTGGGAAATGTAATGCTGGCCATCACGGGTCTTGTTCTCTTGGTTTGTCACTAAGCCGGAAAAACAAGAATCTTTTCACTGTAGAAGTATTTAAACAAAATATAGGTTTGAAACAAAAGCATTTCTCATAAACATTGCTAAATATGTGGGAGTGCATTGCTAGAACATGATTATATTGTGTTGCTGTTTATTTATGTATTAACAATAAATCAAAGCTGTGAGCATATTTGTAAATCTAAAGATTTAATAACATTACAGACTTACAAAAGGTTACAATTGAAATGGTTACGCTATAAAAGCATTGTAATAGTAAATAATATTTGTACATGTATTTGTTTCCAATCTGTATGAGATATTACCACAATCGTTGTTAATAGAAGACAGAGAAAGAAAGAAAGTGTAAAAGAAAGCGAGGCATTGTGTGATGTTGGACCCAGGGGGGCATATAAAGGGTGGGGTTTAGGGCTACTGGCCTGACCCGAATAGACGGTTTTATTAAACACAACTTTTTTGTTGTTCATGGATCAACGTTTTAATCAAAGAAACCAGAGCTTTAAGTGACCCAAAAGAGGTGCCGGTACTCTATTATTATTATTTGATGACTCGACTCCTCCCCTGAACTATTCAACATAAATAAAATGTGCAAAAGGTAGGTATGTGACTAAAATTTTCAACATTGTTAAATGCTAAAACTAGCTTGAATTTTTTTTTTTAAATGACACCAAGACCATGTCTATGGGTTCAAGAATAACAAAATACTGGCCATTTGAAACTTTATTTTCACTTTATTCTGTCCCACTGATTTGCAGGTGGTAAAACTCCTGTGTGCGTCATTCAAATTCATTGAAATTTCGTTTAGTTGTAGTTTAGCAATTAAACTAAATGTGTATTACAATTTCAAGAATGTTTTTACTGCGCACGTCGCCTGAGGAAATCTGAAGTTGTGTCAACGGGAACCAAACTGACAGCTGCGACAGCCTAGATTGTCACGTACCTACAAAAGGGTATTGGAAAAAGGTTGCATTTGACCTGCAGCAATATCATTCTGGCTTGGTGGGTTGTCAGCCAGCGAGTCCTCTGATTCTGACCTTGTTCTTTTACTACTCAGAGTCTAAAGCCAGGAGGGCATACTCTGAGGCTATTTTGGGGATTTTCGCCTGGATTTGGCCTACCCAATTTCAAAAGCTTCCCATACCCACTTGCAGATGTGTACATACAAAAGTTTGGTATCATTTTACAGGAAACCCTTTGAAATTTGAAAACACTGTTGAAAGTGCTAAATATGGTTGTATGTGTTGTCAGTCCTCTAATAAACACAAAAATAAATAGGCGCTTTTTGATGTTTTGATGAAACCTGCAGACAGTTTTGTTTGATTCCAGCAATTGTTAGCTTACAGGGGAAAAAACATTTTCTCTATCATAATCCATGCAAAAGTTATTCTACTCCAACTGAAGGGAGGAATAATACCATTTTTGTATACAATTTCTTCAATTCAATTCAATTCAATTCAATTTTATTTATATAGCGCTTTTCACAAAGTCAATTGTTTCAAAGCAGCTTTACATAAATAGAAGCAATGAAAAGCACAGAAAAACGACAGATAGCACAACAAAATACATGATAGCATAAGCAGTTAAATTTGCTGCGGCTATGACTCAATATTATAAGCGAACGTATTACTAAAGTAACGTCTAGAAGAGGAAGCTAAGTAAAGCCCAAAAAGGCTGCCTCCCCGGGGTGAAAAAACCCCTAGGAGAAAAAAAACCCCCGGGCTTTTATCAGAGGAAAAATAAGTCCTAGGAGGGAAAAACCCTTGGGAGAACGGATAAGGAGATTTAGCGGAGATTAAGCGGGTTCTGCCGGTGATCGTTGGTCAGGCATCAGCTGGGCATCACTGTAGAGTTTATAGGTGTATGTCACTTTAAGTTACCAGCAGCCCGGATGATGTCACTAGAATGCGACAGACGAGCTCACGCTGGGACTAAACGTGTATCTGGCGTATTACAATAAACGATTAGTTCTGAGTTACACTGGACTCGGTTGGTTGATACACATTCAAAAAGATACATGGTGTCAGAAGTGAGTTACAATGGCACAGGGACTTCGTCGCATTGATCCCTTGATTTTTGATGACAATATTGCTGACAACTGGAGAAAGTTTGAAAAGGAATGGCGTATTTACTGCTGCGCAGGACTGTCGGACAAAACGAAGAAGGTACAAGCCTACACACTGCTAAACCTGGCCGGTCCCGAAGCAGTTGATAAATCAGAGGCATTTGTCTACGCGGACGGGGAAGACTCAGAGGATCCTGATGTACTTCTAGCTAAATTCTCCAAACTGTGCTTACCCGCAAAGAACATCATCATGGACAGACACGCGTTTAATACCGCAGCTCAGAAACCTGGCGAATCCATACAAGCCTACGTCTCCACTTTAAAAATACTGGCAAAAAAATGTGACTTCGGGTCGCTGCAAGATGAGCTAATCAGAGACCGCATAGTTTGCGGCATAGAAAACGACACTGTACGCAAACAGTTACTACGTGAAAAGGATCTCACTTTGGATTTGGCTGTTACAACTTGTATGATGCACGAACAATCAGAGAGGAGTATGAAGGAGTTACGAAAGGACACGCCAGTATGCGCACTACAAACAACTCGCTGCTTCAACTGCAATGGTCAACACTCTTCAGAGAGAAGTAAGTGCTTTGCATATAACAAACGCTGCAACAACTGTGGTAAATTAAACCACTTCGCTAGATGCTGCAGGTCTGCACCACAGTCAGCTAATGCTAAACCAGTCTACCAACATAGAGCTCAGCAGAGAGATAGGATACATGAGCTTGATGGGAAGCTTAAATTTCACGTGGTTGATCGGTGTGTGAAACCCCTCCTTGGATTGCAAGACAGCATCTCAATGGGACTCATTCAGCTGGGACCTGACGTTCATATGCTGCATCATGAAGCACCAGAGGTACGTGAATACGGTGACCTTTTTGACTGCAATGTCCTTGGCAGCTTGCCAACTGTTTATCATATGAGACTGGATAGCTCAGTGACCCCTGTAGTATGTGCCCCTCGTAAGATACCAATCGCCATGAAGGATAGCGTTAAAGCAGAACTGGATCGAATGACTGAGCTGGGTGTGATAACACCTGTAAATGAGGCAACAGAGTGGGTGTCTGCTATGGTTGCAGCTAAAAAGAAAGATGGGTCCGTGAGACTTTGCATAGATCCTGTCCATCTTAACAAAGCCCTCCTAAGACCACGCCATCCCCTAAAAACAATTGAACAAATAATTGCAGACATGCCTGGTGCTAAAGTGTTTACAATTCTGGACGCCAAATGTGGGTTTTGGCAAATTCCCCTTGATGATGCATCGTCTAAACTAACCACATTCATGTCCCCCTTTGGTCGTTTCAGGTTTTTAAGGATGCCGTATGGAATCTGTACTGGCAGTGAGGTCTTTCAGAGGACAATGGAACAGTTGTTTGCCGGACAGCCCTGCGAAATTGTGGTTGATGACATTCTCATCTGGGGCCGGACACATGAAGAACATGATGAACGTCTGCGACAAGTACTGAACAAAATTCGCTCAATCAATTTAAAACTCAACCCTAATAAGTGCCAGTTTAGAGTCAGTTCGGTCCAGTATGTTGGCCATCTTCTCACTGCGGAGGGTGTTAAACCAGACCCAGAGAAAAGCAAAGCTGTGCATGACATGCCAAAACCTCAAGATAAAACGGCACTGCAGCAGTTTCTAGGTATGACCAACTATTTGTCAAAATTTATTCCTCAGCACAGCAACCTGACTGGTCCTTTAAGACAGCTGCTCCACCATGACACAGATTGGTGCTGGCATGAGACTCATGACGAAGCATTTGCAAAGTTAAAGCATGCTTTAGCAAACCCCCCAGTACTGCAGTACTTTGACTCGTGCATTCCTGTGGTTCTGTCCGCTGATGCCTCTCAACATGGATTGGGTGCTGTGTGTCTCCAGCGAGGACGACCTGTAGCATTTGCTTCACGTGCACTTACACCTACTGACAGGGCCGTGCAGAGACCATTGGAGGGGCAGGTGCTCAAAGAATAAAAATGGCACTTTGCTCGCCGACACGCAAGCACACAACTGAAACAAATAATAAAGTAATACAGAATAGAAAGATGATAAGTCTAACGTTTTTCTTTATTTTCCTTGCAAATAGAGTGAGACAGAAAAATCTATATAGACTGAGTTTTATATCTATATATTTATGCATTTGGCAGCAGCTTTTATCCAAAACGACTTACAGTGCATTTCATTTAGTGTTTGTGTGTGTCAACACAGTATATGCAGTTCTGAAATTATATGATATTATATATTGCATTGTGACATTAAGATAATTATTACGTTTACAGGCTTGTGTTTTTGTTGTCATATTTAAAATATAATTCTATTCTATTCTAATCCTGTTCGAAATTTGTATACAAAGAGAGTAGCCTATAGTTTTGAATCGTGTTTGTGTTGTGTTTTTGCACACTTTGATGCCTTGATGACAGGGCAATAAAATAATGACATTCATCTCTCCTTTCATTCATTTCATGAAGCCTCTAGTACTTTCTTTATTTTCAGGTAAACTAAAACTGGTTGCAAAGCTGGAGAGTTTTTGACTGAGTTAATAATTTAGCACGAGTATGGCTATATTACCCAACATCAGCTCACATTGTCTTTTATCAAAGGCGAGTCCAGGAATCGTAAATTAAATGTGATACAAAAATTAAGAGTTTTTTTTACCGTTTTCATCGGATCTTGCTCTTCCAACAAACTCCGCGTGACAAGTGGATGACATTAGAACAGCGCGAGAGCGATTTGAAATCAAACTCCTCCGTATGATTTCCCGAATATTTCTCGCGGTACTTTGATGTCATGTGCGTTTCGGTTCTTGCATTGCTGCGTGAAGTTGAGCACACCTAAAAACTCGAGACAGCTACCTGTATGAACTTCCGGCAGAGAACGTCCCTGCCTTTGCCTCATCCATTGTTTTTATACGGGAAGAATGTTTTATTTTCAGCGTGAGAAATACAAGGGGTGGCGTGTGAAGGCTGAAATGCGTGAGACTTGAGAGCCCTGTTTGCATCTAACGTTCTAGAGATGTTAATACACACAGACAGCAATAAACAAAAGCTGTGCATGCTCTCCTCACGTTGTTCTTGTAAATAATAATAATATAACAAGCATACCGCTTCGGTTCAATGCCGGCTCGAGGGGGATCCTCCCTGGACTGCGCACCGACGTCGTACACGTGTGGGCGCTGCTAGCGCTGTGAGCTTTCCCTAAAGAGATTGTCCAATAAAAGGTCAATACGTCATCATGTGACTAATTTTATTTTGCGGCTAAATTATTTTTTATTAATTTTACTAATAGTTAGATTGGGCAGGCCTTCACAAAAGGGCATTTAATTACAAAAAAAAATGCCTTGACAAAAAGGGCACTTTGGTCATCCAGGGGTAAAGGGGCAGGTGCTTGGGCACCCGCCGCCCCCCCCTCTGCACGTGCCTGCCTACTGAGTCACGTTATGCCCAAATTGAGAAAGAAATGCTGGCACTTGTGTTTGCAACAAACAAATTCCATGACTTCATTTATGGCCGTCCAGTCACTGTCGAAACTGATCATCAGCCATTGATAACCATATTAAGAAAGCCACTTCACACTGCATCACCCCGTTTACAGGGCATGATGATGAAACTGCATCGCTACCACCTAGACGTGATCTTCAAACGTGGTAAGGAGCTATATGTGGCTGATGCCCTTTCCCGTGCTTATCTTTCCACATCGGAGCCATCACTCACTGATGACCTTCTAGAGGTCATGACTGTGCAGGTTCTTTCCTCCCGTCGCATAGATGAACTAAGAGCTGCTGTGCTGAAAGATGTGCTATGCCAACAACTCGCTGATGTGATTAGGAAGGGTTGGCCTGACACATCGAAGGAGCTTCCACATGCGTTGCGGCCTTTCTTCTCCATGAGAGATGAACTGACCATTCAGGATGACTTGCTGTTCCGGGGGGAGAGATTCATTATCCCATCTGCATTGCAACACACTTATGTTCAACAACTGCATCAGGGTCACCCAGGCATTGCAGCAACCAAGCGGAGGGCTAAAGAAACTATGTACTGGCCATCAATTTACACAGACATTGAGATAGAGCTGTCACGCTGTGCACCTTGCAATGCACTCAGACCACACCAGATGAAACAACCATTGCAGCTACACGACATCCCAGATCTTCCCTGGTCCTTCACGGCTGCTGATCTTTTTGAATGGCATGGAAAAACACATCTAGTGCTCATGGATTCCTTCTCTGGCTGGTTTGAAGTGGACTACCTCCGTGACATGAAAAGTTTAACAGTTATCGCAAAGTTGAAACGACACTTCGCAGTTCATGGGATTCCACACACTCTCATGACCGACAATGCTACTCAGTTTGTGTGCAGGGAGTTCGCAGACTTTGCACACACATGGGACTTTAAGCATATTCGCAGCAGCCCCCACTATCCCCAGTCTAATGGATTGGCTGAGCGTGCCGTCAGATCCGCAAAAGAACTTCTGGAAAAATGTTACAGAGACCATACAGACATCCGTGCTGCTCTACTACATGCACGCAACCTACCCAGAGATGGTCTTCCATCGCCTGCACAACGACTGTTTTCCAGGCAAACAAGAACATTCATTCCTGTCACCAAGGCGATGCTCCAGCCTTCCATCCATAAAGATGTACACTCCGCTATCTCCAAACAAAGAATGAGGGGAAAAGTCTATTACGACAGAAATGCTCATCAGCTACTTGCACTGAAGTCAGGGCAAACAGTAAGAATGCAAACAGCACGTGGATTTGACAGACTTGCGGTTGTAAATGGCCCTGCTCCGCAACCAAACAGCTATGTGGTTACATCACAGGGAGCCAAATATGTTAGAAACAGACGCCACCTACTGCATGTCTCTGAACCACCCCCAAGTGACCATGAGGAAGACTTTCCTTCAGTAACTCATACCAATGCACCCCGCACATCACCTGCTACTACCACAGGTCTCATGATACAACCCCAGGCTCAGGTAGTTGGTAATGATGGGGATGCAAATGGCAAGCAAGCAGTGGTGACTCGTTCAGGAAGAGTCAGTCGCCCCAACCAGTATTACAGGGACTTTGTTATGACTTGACTGTGTGTGGTGATTTCTTTAAGTGCTTTGTGCAAATATATATGGGTTTTGTCATTTCGTGGTAACGTCAGCAACTTGCATGTTATATAGGTGTACCAATACACAGTACTGGACCTGGTATATGTTCTTATTGAAACATCCTTTATTATTGTTATATTTTGTGCATGTTATTTGCATTTATTGTTCCTTGCTAAAAGAAGGGGGATGTAGAGTTTATAGGTGTATGTCACTTTAAGTTACCAGCAGCCCGGATGATGTCACTAGAATGCGACAGACGAGCTCACGCTGGGACTAAACGTGTATCTGGCGTATTACAATAAACGATTAGTTCTGAGTTACACTGGACTCGGTTGGTTGATACACATTCAAAAAGATACAATCACGTTGAAGGACGGCCAGTAGATCAGAGGTGTGCCGACTTTCACATCTACCGGGACTGGGTCTGTTTGTCTCGTTGTCCTCGGGGTCGAGGACGAGACAGGAATCCCGAAAAACTTAACGGCAGACCTGGTGCAATTTTCAAAGCCCACGACGCAAGTAGGCATTTTTGACGATACAGAATAATACGCAACTCAATCTGCTGTAATGACTTTTCTGACCACGACATGCGCAGTGGGAACCGCCTGTGACGTGAACTGTGAAGGGGTCTATAATGTAATACAAAAATATCTGGACCAAAATGAAGCATGTGAAATGTTATAGTCCAGATAAATACAATATATATCCCATTCTGTCTGATTTACTGTTTTAAACTACAGAATTGACAAGTTAAAGCGTGAGCATTTCTTATAAAACAACACCTGTCAGTGTATACAGGCAGGCTGTTGTTACTGACTTAAACATGGGTGGGGGCAAGCAACAAACAAAAAAAGAAAAAGATATATACAAGACCAGGTGGGATTGTTTGAGATTTATGTTTATATTTTATAGGTTTTTGGGGGTTTTGAGCAACAAACTTTTGTATTCTGCAAAGCAGGTCACATCACTTCTGGTTTAAGTCTTTTGCATGTGCCTTTAATTAAAAATATAGATATTTAACTGAAGATGCTTTCAAAGAAGCTACGAAAGATAAGCATAACGGATGTCCATCACATAAAGAGATAAAAAAGTTGTTGTTTTTTCTTCTCTTCACTGACATTAGGATAATTAAACAGAATAAACGCAACAAATATAAATACCTAGGCTAGCTGAAAACCTTAAAAAAAAGTGTACAGATATCGCCATCAGTTCATACTGCTGTTATTATTTTCTTTGACAAGAAGCAGCAATGAGACCTGTTTTTCCGGTTTGTTCACGTGAAGTTCCAAAATTGTGAATGTTTGCTGATTTATGATGATTTTAATATGCCCAAGTTCATGTGTGTTAAATTTCGTAAGGACACCTTACAGAAAGTAAAACATAAATAAAATAATAATAAAATATAAAGCAATTAAATAACATTGCCAAAAGCAAAAAACAAAAACAAAATACAACATTAAAAATAGAAGATTAGAATAGAGATTTGAGAGTGATCAAAGAGTCACTATTTTGAATATCATAAGTGTCAGGGTGTGGTGGAGGGAGGATGAAGGCTAGATGAAGACTGAGGTGATAAATGAAATGATACCTTTATTAATTTGTTTATTTAACTGACTGGAACTGAAACAGGAACATAATATAGACATAAACAATGACCAACAAAGTGAGAAAAACAAACAGATTATATATAGGGTGACTGATGAGGATTGCTGGCAGGTGTGATGATAACAAATGAAGATCAAGTGAGGGAGAGTGAGGGATCATGGGAAATGAAGTCCAGTTGGTGATAAAGGGGAAAAAACATGTGGGCACATCAGAGAATAGGGCCGTGACAATAAGGGAGCTTATTCCATAAAAAGGGGGAGCTTTACTAAACGCTCGGGAACCCTTTTATGACATATACACACAGTTCACTAGATACACACAATTGTTTGCTATTAAAAGTTCAACAGTTATTCCTCAGAAGAAGATTTTTCAATTGTGATCCACTAGATGGAGACAAACACTTTCTCATAAGTGCATCCCAGAATTACATTTTACTTATACCCAACATCATAAGGAGAAAATGATAAAAAATAGAAAATAATATTGTGAAAATTACTTCAGCCATAAAACACCACAGTCACCTTTTGCCTTCATCAAATCTCACCTAAATGCATTAACTGGTATTATTGAAAAGGATCAGTAACACACTACTGTCAATCAACCCATGAAAATTAAAGCTTCAAAAAGTTACAGATTTGTTTTTATCTACTTACTTTCATGGATGAAATGTGGCCTCATAATTTATTTTTTATTGTACTAAAGAAATATTAGTTAATTTTCACATTTCTCACAGTCATACTTTAATTTTTATAATTTAAAGAGCTCATTCGAAAAGTTTACACACAAATATTTCAATATTTTTTTCTGATTCAGCTGTACATAGTTGAAACACTCATGTATGGAATTCAGATGTAAATAAATCCAAGTTTAAATAATGTCTTGCATAAAGGCAATATATGATGTCATATTCATTCAAGTGTTGAGATGTTAAAGTTGTTGAATCCACAGATATAAGTGGATATGAGAATTTTAAAAGCTTTCTGGAAGCGAGGATAGAAAAATCCATAGATCAAAGGATTACATGTTGAATTAAAATAGCCAAACCAAACCAAAGCATCAAAAACATCAGCTGGGGTCACAAAATCAACGAAAGGGTCGACAGCCGTGGCAGTAAAAAAAGGCAGCCAGCAGAAATAAAATACACCCATGACAATGGCCAAAGTTTTAGCTGCTTTTCTTTCTCTCTGTGCAGAGCTTTGACTCTTTAACTCTCCGGTCACTCTTTCTGACATAATTCTTGCGTGTTTTCTTGCCACATGAAAAATCTTCATATACAAACAGCTCATGATAGTCCCAGGAAGAAAGAATGTAAGAATCGGGCAAATAAGACCCCATTGTCTGTTAAAAAACAAAACACAACTTCCCACACAATAAACTTGCACAATGAGTGTTTCCAATCCAATTTTGTTCACCCCTGAAAACACAATGCTAAAGCTGTACACAAATGAAAAGATCCATGTAAGGGTGATAAATACAGCGATGGTGTTGTTTGTGACCCTTATTTTGTATCTTAAAGGGTCATATATGGCCCAGTATCTATCAATAGATATTAAACTAAGATGCAGTATAGATGAGATACTGAAGGTCATGTCCAAGCTAGAATGAACTTTACAAACAACATCTCCCAAAAACCAGCAGCCCTCGACAGATCGCACCATACTGTAGGGCATCACCAGTGAACCCAGCAGACAGTCACACACAGCCAATGACTGAACGATCAGATGAGTTGGAGACTGAAGCTGTTTGAAGTGAGAGATGGAGATGATGATCAGCAGATTCCCAAAAACTGTTGTGAGGATCATGAGTGACATGAAAGCGTACATTGCCACTTTAACAACAGTGGGCCGATGAGCTCGGGGACAAGAGTCTGGATGTAAAGAATAACACAGGAGAATATTCTCAGTCTCATTGAAAGACATTGCAATTGCCTGAGTATCTGAATGATATACACATTTAAAACCCAAAAAATATTGACCAAATTGTAAACAACAAACTTATTTTATAAAGTATAATATGATTAAGACTAAGATCAAAAGAAAAATGAATATATAAGCAGTACATTCCTATTTAAAATAACATCTCAAATGGAGTCATCGCTGTAGCCACGTCTCTTTATATATTCTCAGATTCAAGGTGCCTGCCCCTAACACATGTACATGTAACCTATGGTAATACATAATTATCTAAAGCTCTGTGTCTGTCAGGTTAATTTCCTGTGTTAACTCCAATTCTTTGTCTTTTTCATGTCATTTCAAGACTTTCATGTGTCATTTCAAGACTTTCATGTATTTTAATATGCTTTAATTATATGTACAGTATGTCTACTTTAAAGCAATCATTAATTTTTCAGATACAAGATTTTATTTACCTCAAATAAAGAAATTAAGGGGATTTCCCGGATAGGGATAAGACTAGTCCAAGACTAAAACATTTTTAAGAGCTGTCCGAACTGAAAACAACTTGCACTGACATATCTTAAAATACACCAGTGCCCTTTGTTTTGCCTAAAAATGCACACAGGTAATATTTTTAGTAAGGCATGTTTGTTAAAACTAGTTATATTTCCTAATTAAACTAAGACCTAGTCCAGGAGTAAGCTAATCCCTGTCCAGGATACCGCCCATATATGTTTATAGTGCATTATTTTATAAAAAAAAATTGAGATAATATTGAGATTCGACAAATAACATGGACAACACAAATGAAGTAAATAAGGATGAATTAGATTTAAAGGGCCAATAGTCCATGGCTTAAAATCACATTATTTGTGTATTTGGTGTAATGCAATGTGCGTAGTTTATGGTTAAAAAAACTTTAATATTTTCCACATATATGTACTAGTGATGTAGTACTCAAATCCGGTCTCGGACTTGTTCCTTCAAAGACTCGGTCTTGACTTGGTCTTGGACCGCAGTAGGAGGATTCGTAATTTCAGACCGAGTCCTCAAGACCAATGCATTTTTTTTAAAACCATACAACAACAGTAAATGCAATTTGAAAATGACATCCCTTGGTGCAATACAAAGATGCTGCCATCAGAGCTGTTTATTTATCTCTAGAAAAATAGGCAGAAGATGATGGATGTGGTAGGGATTTTTTTAATGATAGTAAAAGCATAGTCCATATTATGACGTTAAGAATGCTCCTCTAAACAATTTCCAATCTAGCTTAGTCTGTAGGCCTAACTGTTGATTATTAACTGGGGGGATATTAAATCATGAATATCAAAACTGACACGTTTTATGGTCTTGGTCTCAATTCGGTCTTGACTTCTAAAGGACTCAGTCTTGACTCAGACTTGCTTCCTCAAAGACTCGGTCTTGACTCGGACTCGCATGTATTTGAAAACCAACGGACTCGGTATCAACCCTTCAAAGACTCGGTCTTCACTCGGACTCGCATGTATTTGAAAACCAACGGACTCGGTCTCAACCCTTCAAAGACTCGGTCTTGACTCGAACTCTGCATAGGCGGTCTCGTCCCCATCACTAATACGTACATTATTATAGGTCCTCTATGTCCTGTCTTTCTGTAATGTAATGGTCTTGGTCTCAATTCGGTCTTGACTCCTAAAGGACTCAGTCTTGACTCAGACTTGCTTCCTCAAAGACTCGGTCTTGACTCGGACTCTGCATAGGCGGTCTCGTCCCCATCACTAATACGTAAATTATTATAGATCCTCTATGTCCTGTCTTTCTGTAATGTGTCGATGTGTACAAAGCTCATCGCTCTAAGAAAGTGCGGTGTGATGTGATTGGCCAGCTATCCAGTGCGTTGTGATTGGCCGAATACTTCAGTTGCTTAAACGGTAATGTGAAGCTCCTTACCATGTTTGTAAGATGAGCTCCAAAGCAATAGTGAAAGCCAGGAGATAATATTACCTGGAGATACCTTATCAATACGGAAAATGAAGATGAAAATATATTAAGGCTGACGGAGAAGGTTGCAGAACTAGAGGCGTACATCCGAAAAGCTAGTTAAGGATAGTAAGACAGCTATTGTTAATGTTACAGACACTATTTCGGATGCGCCTAGTGTTACGGGTAATGCACTAGGCTCAGTTCCAACATCATAGTCAAGGCAGCTGACTAACTGGGTGACTGTCAGGCGGCAAAGTCGTATGCGGCACCCACCACATGCTCCTGTGATCTCCCCCCTCAGCAGCACACCAGCTAAGATGCCTGTTACAAGTGCCCTGGTTATAGGTAAATCTATTCTCAGGAACATGAAAATAGAGGCACTAGCCATAGTCGAATGTATACCGGGAGGGTCTGACATTAGATACAAACTTAAAGTTCTGGCTAATGCTAAGCGTAAGTTCTCGCATTTCTGGAGGAGACCTGACCTGCTAAAAAGAGATGGCCTCCATCTGTCCCGGGAAGGAAGTGCTGTACTCTCTAGAAATCTGACCAATAGTCTTACTTGTGATAATGTCTGACTATTCAGGGCCCAGGTCAGGACAGACAATTTGGCTTAACCGTCCATCTGTTAGCTGCCTTGACATGTCAAGAACTCAAGAACACATATCTCAGCACATGGAGTTTATATTACCAGAGTATCGACTGTCTGTTCCTCGAAAAAAACAATACAGGGCACCATTTACCTAGTCTCGTACAAATCTTGTAAATATAAAATTTGAAAACAATACATCAACAGATGAAACCAAGATGTTAAAATTCAGCCTTCTTAACATAAGATCGCTTCCCAATAAAGCACCTATTATCAATTAAATAATTACAGACCAATCCACCCCACAAGACTATTATTATAAGCACAAACCTCGCTTAAGGGTAGATGGGGTGGTGTTGCTACGATCTATAAAATATTTAAAGTAAACCATAAATCTGAACTAAAATTTTATTCATTTAAAATAATGTTGCTAAATACTGTATGGAACCAACTGATAACAGAAACAAACAACGGTTTTTTTTTTATTATTATTAAAGCTACTATCTACAGACCTTCAGGCCACCACACAGATTTTCTTAAATAAATTGCAGATTTCCTGTCTGAGCTAGTAGTCACTGCAGATAAAGCCCTTATCGTTGGTGACTTTAATATCCACATTGATAACCCAAAAGATGCGTTAGGACAAGTGTTTATGGATGTTCTTAATTCTCTCGATATTAGACAAAAACATCACAGGGCCCACGCATACCTGTAAACACACATTAGACTTAATTCTGTCACTTGGGCTATGGCGTAGAAATATCACCCCAGAGCAATGCTGTTTTAGAACGCTGCAAAAAGGTTGTGTATTGCTCGTTCCTTAACTCTGGCGTTGTACAAGTCCTGAAAGTTGGGCAGGTGCACACCAATAATCCTTTCAGCTCTCCTGACAATCTGTTGCAGTCTTCTTATATCTGATTTGCTGGCTGACCCAATCCAAACAGTTATAGACAACATGATCTCACGAAGTTCCGTGGGATAGTCACGGAATTTTTTGCTCATTTTTCCGTGGCATTCTCACGGATCTCCTCATATTTCCGTGGCCCTGACACGGACTTTCTTTTCCGTGGCATTCTCACGGATTGGTTACTCAACTGTTTTTTCCTATTTTCAAACCATTATCGCTTCGGTTTAGGGTTAGATTTGGTGTTTGCGTTATTATTTCACTTTAAGTATTGGTTTATACTATTTTTTTTTTATGTATTCTTTTATATTTTCTAAACTTTAATCAATTGTCGCCTGGCGTTGGGGTTAGAGTTGGGTTTGGGTAGGGATGTCATTTTATGTAAATCTAACCCTAAACCGAAGCGACAATGGTAAGAAAATAGGACAAAACAGTTGAGTAACCAATCCGTGAGAATGCCACGGAAAAGAAAGTCCGTGGCAGGGCCACGGAAATATGAGGAGATCCGTGAGAATGCCACGGAAAAATGAGCAAAAAATTCCGTGACTATGCCACGGAAATTCGTGAGATCAGGTTGGTTATAGAAGTGCACAGAACTGACTCAATACCACAGTTTAAGTAGATGGCTCCACTACTGGTGTTGGTGCCATTCTGTCAAACCTCATAGTAAGACCCATGTACTCCATCTATGTGCATTTTTCTCCTGCAAGTTCACCCTGACAAAGGTTAATTATGACATAGAAAATGGAAAACTCCCTGCAATGAAACTTGCCCTGGAAGTATAACTCACGCTAGTGCATACCTCAGGTCTTTAAAGACCCTATAAACTTTTTATAATAAATTAATTAGAAAGCAGAATTATTTTTCTGTTTCTTTCATTTTAAATTGTTGATAATAAATAGATTGAGGAATACTACGAAGGTGGAGGTCTAAATTTAAAACGTTAATGCGGGGGTACTGGATGATGCCCTGGTTCAGACCTTAGGTATTAATTTAAGTGTTAATCTAGATTTAAATCGATGTTATGTTCAATAAATGGAGGAAATAACTTTTTTAATTTAATTTGAAATAGATTCTCCTCAACTGCAGTACAAATAGATCTCTGCAATATAGCTGCTATGGTCTTCTTACCCCTAAAAAAGGACAATAAAGTAATGTTCATACAAAACTGAAAATTCAGATTTACTTGCCCTTGTGTCATTCCATTTACTTTAATTATATGGGTTTATAAAAAAATCTCTTTCTTCATGTTCAACAGATAAAAGGAATGCATACAGATTTAAAACATTAGGTTGGAGTAATATTTACAGAATGTTTATAAATGTGTACATGGTTTATAAGATGCATGATCACCCCAATTAAACAATTTATTAATTATCTTTTAATAGTAATTGATGCTAAATAATTTATTCATAAGTTTATTTAGGACATAAAATATTAACAAAAATTCACTTAATAAATACCATTTACTCATGTCAAACCATGTGAATTCTTTAAACCATATATATAAGTGAATATAAGAGTCTTAAAGGCTTTCTGAAAGCAAGGATAGAAAAATCCATAGATCAAAGGATTACATGCAGAATTAAAATATCCAAACCATCCAAAAGCTTCAAAAACATCAGTTGGAGTTGAAAAATTGACATAAGGGTTGACAGCAATGGCAGTAAAACCAGGCAGCCAACAGAGAAAGAAAACGCCCATAACAAGAGCCAGAGTTTTAGCTGCTTTTCTTTCTCTGTGTGCAGAACTTTGACTGTTAACACCTTTGGAGGGCAAAGACAAAACCTTTGCATGTTTTTTCACAACTTTAAATATGCTGATATACAGAAAGCTCATTATAGTTCCTGGAATAATAAATGCTAAAATGACAATAGTTACCCCCCATTCTTTGTTAAAAAAAACAACACAACCACCTAAACAAGACACCTGTAATACAAGAGCTTTCATACCAACAGCATACACCCCTGAAAACACAACAGAAAAGCTGTACACAAATGAAAAGATCCATGTTAAGGTGATAAATACAGTCACAGTGTTGTTTGTGACCCTCCTTTTGTATTTTAAAGGGTAATATATGGCCCAGTATCTATCAATAGATACTAAACTAAGATGCAGTATAGAGGCGATACAGAAGGTCATATCCAAACTAAAATACACTTTACAAATAAAATCTCCCAAAAACCAGCAGCCCTCAACAAATCGCACCATACTGTAGGGCATCACCAGTGAACCCAGCAGACAGTCACACACAGCCAATGACTGAACGATCAGATGAGTTGGAGACTGAAGCTGTTTGAAGTGAGAGATGGAGATGATGATCAGCAGATTCCCAAAAACTGTCATGAGGATCATGAGTGAAATGAAAGCATATATTCCCACTTTAACAACAGTGAGACGATGAGCTCTAGGACAAGAGTCTGGATGTGAAGGATAACACAGGAGAATATTCTCAGTCTCATTAGAAGACATCACGTCTTAGAGGACTTCCTTTGTAATTGTAAACAAACAGACAATTATAATCCAAAAACATCATTTTAGAAATTTCAACATGGTTCAGGCAAATATATAAAGAAGCATGAACATAAATATAGTACATTTTTATTCAATCTATCTCCTAAATGAACGTGATATAGCTCAGCTGTGTTCATATATACAGATCAGGTCAGGTCTCAACTCCCCCAGCTGTTTACGTAACTAACTGATACACAAACATTGTGACTCGCGAGATTACAATAAAAAAACTGAACTGTGTGTCCTGAATTAAAGGTCAATGAATGTATAATGGAGGGGTTAAAGATAATATGGTGGCTATTTACATATCAGGAAGTGCATGAAAAAACATGTAGGGCATAGGGGTGTGCGGGCAAAAAGTTCAGCTTTTTTTTGTAATTTTGCTGATAAAGATAACAGACGATACTTTGTCTCCCTCAAAAATATTTTTGTGAAAGTCTTACATTTTTCTTGTTCCCTTTGATAAATGTTAACAGGATTAATGTTAATAATGTACCTTATTTTTTGTTCTATAAGCTGCGTTTTTTTTTTCATAACTTGGCTGGTGCTGCGTCTTTGCATGCATTGTAAGGCTACGTTTACACGTGGGCGGCTATTTTCATAAACAGACATTTCAACCTCTGTGGTTTCAAAAATAATATCGTGCACACATGTCAGTTTTCAGAAAAGTGTTCAGTTACACGTACCCGTGCATATGTCACAAGGTGACGATCTTTTTTTCTTTGGGGCGGAACAAAAATTATGGAAGTTTGGTTCCGCCCGGAAGTGTTTCCGGTGAGAGCCATTCAAAGCCAAATAACTGTGCTTTTGTGTCCAAGTCGATACCTGTGGAGAAAAGAACAGAGAGAGTGAATAACCGGAGGAGAGATCGAATAAACCTGTACTTACGGTACGCTGTGTCCAGCCGAGAGGTGAGAGCCATTCAAAGCCAAATCACTGTGCTTTTGTGTCCAAGTTGATACCTGTGGAGAAAGGAACCGAGAGAGTGAATAACCTGAGGAGAGATCGAAGAAACCTGTACTTACGGTACGCTGCGTCCAGCCGAGAGGTGAGAGCCATTCAAAGCCAAATAACTGTGCTTTTGTGTCCAAGTGGATACCTGTGGAGAAAAGAACAAAGAGAGTGAATATCCTGAAGATAGAGCAACGAAACCTGTACTTACGGTACGCTGTGTCTAGCCAGGAGGTGGGAACCATTCACATCCGATTAACTGTGTGTCTTCGACAGTGGTTACCTGTGGAGGAGATAGAGGAAATAGTGAGTGACCCAACGAAAGTCGTGGAAGTGCGAGGAAGAGCCCACACCAGGGAGACCCAGGTACGCAGCCCAAATAAGAATCCACCACACTCATTTGCTTCTGATTCTGCCTCCAGGAGGACAAAGGAGCGCGCCACGGATAGCCTAGACCAGGTTGGAGCCTGAGTCCCACGCCCCTCCCTGGTCCTCAGTGCCTTGGACATTTCGTTGCCCCTTTGTTCCCTGTCCGTGGCCCACCTGGAGGGCAGAGACGGATATTAGTTTTAATCCCCCCCTCCCCATTTCCCAAGAACATTTTAAATATTTAATAAATCAATAAAGATTATTTTTATACTTACCTGTCCTTGTTGTTGTCTGGTCATTGGGTTGGCTTTGGGGACCTCCTCGAGGTGGAAGTTGAGAAGGGGCGTGGCTTTAGCCATTAGTAGCCAGCCCCTGGGTGTGACACATATATGCCGTCAAGAGAAGCTCAAGCCAACGTAAGCCAATCATCGGTAGCGTTGGTGGTGACCAGGACTGGTTCTTCATGTTGGAGGGAGGAGTTGTTGTAGTAGGTGTTCGATGACGTCAGAGTACCGTGAGAGCAATTCGAAATTAGACCTCTACGTGTGATTTCTAAACTCGCTCTCGCAGCACCTTGACATCATCCGTCTGTCGGTTCTTGCAGCGGTGCATGCAGTCGAACACGCGTAAAATTGTTGACCTCCGAGCACTCATCTCTCCTCCTCGACATAATGGAGCAGCTGTATTTGCAAATACAAACACACAAAACGAGTTTGCATGAACATAAATGTGATCATGGAAGTGTTCAGAGTAGTAGTCACATGTAAACATACGTCACACTTTTGAGGTAGGCCCAACTGGCTCACCTGACAACGCTTAGTGAAGCACTGGAATTGGCCATTAAATGGGAGATATTAGGGGCTGTAATGGAGATCGATGAAATTACTCCAATAGTGAAAGCTGCTCAAATGAATTGTACCCCAGGGCATCAGTGCAGAGGGATGACGCTTCAAATAATGGGTTGCTCCACCCAGGCCGTTCTGCCTTTACACCCGCAACGCTGCCCTCCAATATGTTGGGGCTGTGGCCAGCCCGGTCAGTGCCCTAGGATTAATGGAATGCAGGGAAACATCCAGAGGCCCTGGTAGATGGGGGAACAGAGTAATTCAAAGTTTGTACCATCAGAGAGTGGCCAACCCCCACAGATGTGAAAGAATTGAAGAGCTTTCTGGGTCTAGCTTCTTAGCCTTCAACAGAAAGGCCCTCTGTCAGGGACTGATTATCCTCTTTCTGAGGACGAGACAGAAAGATTAACAAACTCTTATTAGTGTAGGGGCTGTGTTCCGCATTCAACAGAAAAACCTATGACTGTGTCTGGCAGATGAATGCCAGAAGGTGTTTGAAACCCTTTGTCAGGACTGATTATCCTCTTTCTGAGGACGAGACAGAAAGAGTAACAAAGTCCTATTAGTGTCACGGAGTGACTTTTGAAGGGCGGAACCAAAAGTGGTGAAGATTTGTTCCGCCCGGACAACGGTCCCTGAAACACCCGTCACTTCCGGGAACTCCATGCAACCCAAATTTTGGTGTTATTGGCAACAGGTGCACCGATGAGTGTGGCGATTGTTGATTGGGCAATTCAATGAGGAGGAGACGTATAAATAGGGCATCGGAAGCACAGGAGGTGGTGGTGTTATTCCAGCAGTTATTGTGGGTGTAACGTAGCGGTGGAGACGATTGGAGAGACGAGTGTATGGTGGATTTTGAAGATTGGGCAAAAGGAGACACACACACGGAGTTGAGTATACAGATAAATTAAATAAAGATTGTTTCATTACGCTCCTTGTGTGTCTGGTCATTGGGGTGTTCTTGGGACCTCCTTGAGGTGGAAACTAGGGAGGGGCGAGACTCACGACATCTGTGGTCCGCTCCGACCTGTGACATTAGTGTAGGGGCTGTTTGCATGTAATCCAAGTCTCATACTGTCAGGATCCCATCCCCAGCACCATCCACGTCATCATTCACTCCTCCCACTCTTTCACTCTCCCCTGAATACTAATCCCCATTACCTGTGTCTCATCACCGTATTCCTTTAAAACCCTCACACTCCCATTCACTCATCATCTGGTGTCATCTCATATGAACAATCAGATTCACCCGTGCTCACTTGGAACTCATCTGTTGTCATCTTTTGTCACCCTCTGGGAATCCTCCATCTGCAATAGAGACTATATTCCTATTCAGCTACTGTAAGTGCATTCCAGAACTTCATAGATCTATATACTCACCTGTTATCCCTCTACTTCAGTGTGTCTCAATAAAGTACTGTTGACTTACTTTCACTCTACTTCCTGGTTTTATGCATGACACATACAGTATAGTGGTTGAATATCTGCTTGGTACCGGACAAGATAACTATGTTATGGCGCTGCTGTATGTCACCAAAACTTGCATGTATGCCGAAGGCCACATATTCTCTGGGACTAAATCTTTGTGCCAGATTTGTAGTGTGAAGAAGCCCAAAGTGACAAACTGAGGCAGCTGATACCATAGACACAAAAGCCTCTGAAACTCCCTGAGTAGGACATATCGGCCAGGTCTTAAGCAGCGCGGGTACAGCGTTAATGTTTCTACACATTATTGCAAGAAATGAGCATGCATCGATCTAGAATCCAAAAGAACGCCCAGATAAGAAATGATTTGACTCGGGTTGAGTTTGCTTTTCTATGTATTGACCTGCAGCCCTTATGACTCTAAATAGCGAAGTAATGCTTCTATATGACTGATTAGCAGATCGCATGAATGAGCCATAATCAGCCAGTCGTCCAGTTCATAATGCGCATCCCGCTCGCTCTGAGGGGAGAGAGCTGTATCCATAAATTTCTGGAACGTGCGTGGGGCTAAAGCTAGTCCGAATGGAAGGACCGGGAATGGTAAGATATGCCCTCGAATGCAAACCTCAGAAAACACCTGAGGATATCTGAATTTTAAAGTACTTGTCCTTTACATCGATTGAGGCGAACCAGTCCCCAGAGTGAACTTGTGCTAGGATCTGTCTCACGGTCAGTAACAACACAAAACAATATCCCTCTGGGCTTTTGGTTCAAATGCGTGCATGTTTGGAGAACTATTGATTGATTTTATATGTTTACTTAAAATTTCTAAAGAGAGGAATGATATTTATTTTATTTTTAGTCCAAATGTGGTGACATTAGCCACTGATGTTGTTTAACTAACATTTCCAATAGTCTGTTTATTAATATGTGAAGCCTGAGGGCGCCCTCGTACAGAGACAGTTCAGAGACAGTCCAGATTTGACACACGAACGAGAGGTTGAATTTGGTTGATCACTGTACCCTTATAAGGGCATAGCCACCCTGCTGCTAAAAACATTGAATAAAAGATGTTTTGACGGATAAAACAAGAAGACAATAAACTCGATTGGAAATATATATGGCATATCTGTGTTATTCCAGTCATGTCTGGTATTTTTAATAACCAATACAGTATATTTATTATAATGCAATGCTCATCAACATAGCCTTTAGCACCATGCAAAATACAAAAATGTGTTTGTTTTATTTTGTTATCCAAGCCACATCAGCTCACATATGGTTATTATTCTGTTTTAAAGTGAGTTTGTAGCAAAAACATGGTTTTAATCCCACTATTTGTCATGTTTTGATGGTGTGCTAAGCTATGCTAAGCTAACGTGCACTTACGTCATGTTATAGATATGAAAATTGGATATGGATATGGATATGAAAAGTTCATTGCAATGTTTCTCTTTGTAAGAAAGGCATTTGAAACAAAGTCAAAGAAGGTGAAGTGAGAAATTTAATCAAAGAAAAGAGGGATTAAAACAGTGTGAATAGATCGCTGTCAGCCCTGCTGAAAAACCAAGCATCAAACCAGCATGGACCAGTATGGGAATTGTGCTGGCAGGTTCAGCTGGTTTTCACCAGCATACCAGCACCAAAACACAACATATGCTGGTCTATGCTGGTATGAACTGTACTTAATTTTAGTTTGGGTATGATTATTTTGGGGGTTTTCAAAAGTAAGGTTGACAGTTAACTGGTTAAGAAAAACAAAATTGTGACTGCTTAATGTTATACTGTAAATCATCTGTATAATATTTCATATATTTCAAGTATATCATATTTCTTTCATTTCGACCTCTCTCCAAAAAAATGGATTTACAGAGACCCTTTTAATACATTTTAAAAATTGTTTGCTCATTTTAAACTGCTGTTACAGTGCCTTTACTATTGTTTAGTCACCAGACCACAGGATCATAGCCGGAATTTATGACCTGATATGTAGACTGAAAAGACTACAATAGCTTGACTTCCATCTGGTCTTAATCTAGGTTGTTTACCTTTTAACAGTTACAATTAGAAATACTTAAAGAAAATATCTTTAAAAAAAACTTCCAGTAAGTTACAGATTATAACTTATAGGTTGTAACATATTATTTGAATCATCACTTTATTCATGTATGATTAAACAGTTGTCATTTCCACTGAATGCTTTTGTATTAAACATCATATTTGTCTAATATAACTAAACATACAGACTATTGAGGTCAGGATGTTAAAAGACAAGTTAAAAACATTCGTAACATACATCTCAAATCTAAAACTGTCTAGCACTTTTTGGTCAATGTGTCATTATTATAATGACTGATTGAATATGTATAATGTTTTCATTGAGATCATTACAAGCCTCGATGTTTTTACTGTATGTTATCAGTAACGTCAAATAAGCAAAAGATTTAATCATACATAACCTTTAACATGTAAACTACTTAAAGAGAATGATGAATAAATTAAATATCTCTGAAATCGACACTACCAACTCTTATTCAGCCACTGCACTGTAACAAAAAAATAATAATAATAACAAGTTAAACAATTTCAACTTGTTTTTATAATTTATGTCAACTATTCACAGGTCAAAACTGAAAATAATATGAATTGACTTGCAAAACCAAGTTGCAACTTCATGCTGCCTTTTATACAATGTGGTTATTATTTATGTACAGAAACCATGTATTCATACAAATGTCAGAGTATGTGAATGATTGAATCCACAGATATAAGTGAATATGAGAGTCTTAAAGGCCTTCTGAAAGACAGGATAGAAAAATCCATAAATCAAAGGATTAAAAGTTGAGTTAAAATAGGCAAACCAATATAAAGCCTCAAAAACATCAGCTGGGGTCACAAAATTGATGAAAGGATCAACAGCAATGGCAATAGATGAGGGCAGCCAACAGAGAAAGAAAACGCCCATAACAAGAGCCAGAGTTTTAGCTGCTTTTCTTTCTCTGTGTGCAGAGCTTTGACTGTTAACACCTGTGGTGGTCACAGACACTTTCTCTGACAAAACCTTTGCGTGTTTTTTCACAACATTAAATATGATGATATACAGAGAGCTCATTATAGTTCCTGGAATAATAAATACTAAAATGATACAAATTAGTCTCCATTCTTTGTTAACAAACAGAGCACAGCCACCATAACAAGACATTTGTAACATAAGAGCTTCCAGACCAACAGCATACACCCCTGAAAACACAACAGAAAAGCTGTACACAAATGAAAAGATCCATGTAAGGGTGATAAATACAGTCACAGTGTTGTTTGTGATCCTCAATTTGTACTTCAGGGGGTCACAGATGGCCCAGTATCTATCAACAGATATTAAACTAAGATGTATTAAAGAAGAAAAACAGAAGGCCATGTCCAAACTAGAATGAACTTTACAAATAATGTCTCCCAAAAACCAGCAGCCCTCAACAGATCGCACCATATTGTAGGGCATCACCAGTGAACCCAGCAGACAGTCACACACAGCCAATGACTGAACGATCAGATGAGTTGGAGACTGAAGCTGTTTGAAGTGAGAGATGGAGATGATGATCAGCAGATTCCCAAAAACTGTCATGAGGATCATGAGTGAAATAAAAGCGTACATTGCCACTTTAACTACGGTGAGACGAGAAGTTCTAGGACAAGAGTCTGGATGTAAAGGATAACACAGGAGAATATTCTCAGTCTCATTGAAAGACATCGTGTCTTAAATGACTTAGTTAACAGGTAGACAATTACAACCCAAAGGTTAAACAAAATAATTTTAGAAATTAAAACATGATTCAGGCAAATATATAAAGAAACATAAACATAAATACAGAACATGCTTATTCAATCTAACTTCCTAAATGAACGTGATATAGCTCGGTTCTGTTCATATATACAGTTCAGGTCAGGTCTCAACCCCCTCAGCTGTATACGTAACTAACTGATACACAAACATTGTGACTCATGAGATTACAATAAAAAAACTGAACTGTGTGTCCTGAATTAAAGGTCAATGGAGGTATAATGGTGAGGTTAATGATAATATACACTGAAAAAAATGATTCATTGAATTTTATCAATTTTTTTAAGGTAAGTGGTTGCAATCAATTTATTTAAGCTACATTTAAACAAAAGTTTTATATTTTATTTTACGCTACTAATTATTTTGTTTAAATGTCGCTTAAATAAATTGATTGCAACCACTTACCTTTAAAAAATTGATTAAATTCAATGAATCATTTTTTTCAGTGTAGTGGCAATTAAGTTGCAGGGCATAGGGGTGTGCAGACAAAAACAATTAGATAACATTGTCTTTGCATCCGAAAATGACCAACCTCAAGGCAATTCTGGCTGAGCAGGCAAGCCTATGATGTATCTTTTTGACCAATCCATGCAAAACAAGGCATATACTACACATCTGACAATTAAAGTATGGAAACACATATTCTTCTACATATAATTCAAAATTATTGGCTCATATTTGTATTGAATGTACCACCGTATGAGGAATTAAATACAAACCTTAAGATTTCTGTATTGTTTGTTAAATAAAAATGTTAATAAAATGATAATGTTTAATAAAGACATATTTAAGAGATTGTCATTTTATTCATGTTCTCATATTTATATCAAGGTTTGATGGTACAAGCATCAGGGTTGTTTCAGCTAAAATCTTCTTCTATCCTTCACTTTGTGTGGGTTTTGGCCTCGATTGCTTGAGTTGCCCCCTGACGGTTCAAAGAATAGTGCAACAGCAAGTGCATCAACTATAAACGCCTCGTCAGTTTGTCGAGATGCACGGTGATCAGCGGAGCTTCACGGTTTGGAGGCTCAAGGTGCGGAGCAAAGTGTGAATATAACTTACCCTAGGCTTTGAAACGGTTCATGGAACAAAAACGAAACCCATAAACTTTTGATGTTTTGCAAGGAACAGAAACGAAACCAGAAACTTTCAAAAAATATATGTTTCAGAACCTGTCACGGTAGGAAATCCACTGTTTCCTCCGTGTCATGTGTGTGTGTGTGTGTTTGTTTGTCACTCACCCTCTGCCATGTACTCGTTAGAGCGATTCCCTCCACCTGTGTGTTGATTGTCTCGCTCCAGCTGTTCATCATTACATCACCTCCATAAATACTCACCTGACTTTTGGATGTGGATGTGTTGGATGTGTATTGTCGTCGTCTTCGTGTGGATGTTCCCGTGTTCAGCCTGGATTTCACCACTGCTCACCACTCCACCAACTTCGCACTCAATACCTTCATCACCAACTTCCACCATTCGCCACCATTGCCAACAACAACAACACCGGACTGTGTTTACTTCCGCATTGACTCTCATACTCTCTCTGTGTTTATTTTTAATAAACATTGTTCAATTATTCCCCTGCAGTTGTTTCCACTCCTTACGTGTCATTACAGAACCATGCCTCTGTACTTAAGATGGCTGTCACCATGTCTGCTCCCGTTTTTAAGATGGCTACCCCCATACCGGCACCTGTTGTTAAGAGGGGCTTTGCCACAATCACACCTGTTCTTCAGAAGGCTGTCATCATACCTGCACCCATTCACAAGATGGCTTCGCCCTGGCTCCCTGCTCCGTCCCTAGCTCCTGGCTCCGCCCTGGCTCCCTGCTCCACCCTGGATCCCTGCTCTGCTGGCTCCGCCCTGGCTTCCAGGCCCACCATCCCACCGCTTGGTCCACCTCCACTCCTCCACCCAGCATGAACTGTTTATGTTTTTTTTCTATTTTTGTTATTGAAAGGTGTCAGGATCCGCCCTCTAAGTGGGGGGTTCTGTAATGGTCTTGTCTATTGTTCTTGTCATGTCTTTATTTTAAAGTGTATATCTTGGTTTGCCATGTCTGTAGTCCTTGCAGTTCTTTTGTTGATTGGTTCCCTGTTGATTGTTTCCCCAGGTGTGTCTTGTTTTCATTGATTAGTGTCTGTATATATAGCCCTCATGTTGCCATTGTCTCTTATGGTCAATTGTATTGTACTAGTGCTTTATGCAGCGTGTTGTGATTTCGGTTTTATGTACTACGTTTCATGTCATGGATAATGTTTATGTTTGGATTCATGTTTCATGCCCTGGACTATGTCTTTTTGGATTATTACTTGATCTGCATTTAGATCCAGCCTCATCTTCACTGCACACAACAGTTAAGTTAATTTATCTAAATATATTTATATTTATTTAAAGTGGCCAGTTTATGTTCATGTCCACTGGGCAATGTGACGCCGGAGTGATGGCTTTTTCATGTAATTTTTGAAAAATCCAATTTCGATCCATCGAAGGGGTTGTTTTGTAATGCTGTGTGAAGCCTGTGATGTTCTGGCTGGGGGCTCACAGGAAACCCATTTGGGAGGGACATTGCAGAATGTTCCCTGGTTGTGCTCCAGCGGGCATGGAAAGAGCCTGCTACCGGTGAAGACAGGTAGGAAGTAGTAGTAACCAGAACACTGCCTTTGTCAGGGCCAGCACAGGAGGGATGTGGAGGATATCTGTCGCAGATGTGTGTGCAGCCTACAAGGGCCCTCTTTATCAAACCCAATGTAAAGAGTAGCTGTGGACATCATGGGTCCTTTCCCTGTCACAGAGAGTGGTAACCGTTTTGTGCTCACTGCTATGGATTACTTTACACTTGAATGTGTCTGATGCAAGGGATTTTCAGCAGGTTCGGTATGGTGGAGGTCATCCATTTTGTGACCAAGGGAGAATTTTTGAATCCAAATAGTTTACCACAATGTGTGAATGGCTAGTCATGAGGGAAATACGCACAACACCCTTGCATCCCCAAAGTGAGGGTCTTGTTGAGAGATTTAACAGGATCCTGGGCCAACAGCTAGCTATAATTATTCCTGACCACGAACGAGACTGGGACTGCACCTTCTTCTCATCCTCAGTGCCTACAGATTAGCAGTTCAAGACTTCACTCTATGCACACCTGCTTTGCTTATGTTGGTCTGTGAGCTTTGGATCCCCTCGGAGTTGTCATTTGGGAAACCTCCTGACATTTCAGTTACACCTGCTGAACCAGAATATGCAAGACGGCTGCCGAACCAGGTGGAAACAGCCCATGTATTTGCCAGAGATTAACTACAGAAAGCTGGCATAAGACAGAAGGGGAACTACAATGTTAGGAGCAAGGGACGGAACTTATAGTCTGGCGAGTCAGTTTGGCTGTACAGAAAAAAGGTAGATTCCCGAAATTTGATTGTCACTGGGTGGGTCCCTGCTTGGTATTAGAGAGGGTGGGAGAGGTAGTGTATAGGGTACAGATGCCACCGAGGGACAGGAAGGTTGACTTGCACAGAGACAGAATAGCTCCTTATAGAGGTAGCCTGACTGTTTCTTTCCAGTCCCCTGCTGCAGAAAACAACTTGGACGCTGACCACATGCCCCACTCTCCAGCTTTTCAAGAGTCCCCCTCCCTAAACACCACAGATTCAGCTACTTCCTATGGTTCCTATGTGAGTAGGCTCACTTCCAGGTTGAGGCAGAATGTTGGCATGTTTTGGCTGCAGCTCCTCTCTCACATTTGTTTGTTTGTTTCTAAATTTTAGACCACAATTTTGGAATATTTGAAGCTTGGTGAAGTTTGAATAACCTTTTGACCTATTGGATTACGATGTGCATTTTAGTTTCATCTGTTGTCCTATTGTTCCTAATTTTTAACATCCGTTGCTGGAACAAACTTTCCTGGTGCCCACCTCTGTATTTACACTTCTGCAAGGCAGCTTTTAGTGTGGATTTCTCGGCATGGCACTAAGGTACACTGTTTGCCAACGGTTGAAATTGAAACAGAACTCTTATTTACCACACAATACCTGCTAACTATGATGATGTTGGAATACTCTGGCATAAGTGCTATTTACATCGCTCCCCAAGGTGCAATGTTATCTGCTTCTCATCTGATGCTGTTTCCTACCCTGCATTAGTTAAACCTAAAGGCCGGTGTATAAACCTGTTGGGATTTACCATAACAACTTGACTGGGCTTACAATACAAAAAGCATTCACGGGAGGTTTCAGAGTCCCCGTGCCTGTTAAAATCTGCGTGTTTTAATGCTTGCTCTGTCAACAATAAAGCGGTGGCTTTATCTGAAATCATTCTAGAGAAAACTATTTTTCAACCTGATCTCACGAATTGCCGTGGCATAGTCATATAATTTTTTGCACATTTTTTTCGTGGCATTCTCACAGATTGGTTACTCAACTGTTTTGTCCTATTTTCTTACCATTGTCGCTTCGGTTTAGGGTTAGATTTACATAAAATGACATCCCTACCCAAAACCAACTCTAAGCCCAACATCAGGCGACAATTGGTTAAAGTGATAAACCAATACTTAAAGTGACAAACTAACGCAAACACCAAATCTAACCCTAAACTGAAGCGACAATGGTTTGAAAATAGGATCATAGCCAGGATTTATGACCTTATATATAGACTGAGTAGACTACAATCATAGCTTAACTTGTCTTATTCTAGGTTGTTTACCCTTCAACAGTTACTATTAGAAATACTTGAAAAAATATCTTGAAAAACTTCCTTCCAGTAAGTTATAGGTTATAACAGGTTGTAACATATTATTTGAATCATCACTTTATTCATGTATGATTAAACAGTTGTCATTTCCACTGAATGCTTTTGTAAACATCATATTTGTCTAATATATCTAAACATACAGACTATTGAGGTCAGGATGTTTAAAGACAAATTTAAAACATTCGTAACATACATCTCAGATCTAAAACTGTCTTGCTTTTTGTTCAATGTGTCATTACTATAATGACTGATTGAATATGTATGATGTTCCCATTGAGATTATTACAGGCCTGGATGTTTTTTTTACTGTATGCTATAAATAATGTCAAAGAAGCAAAAGATTTAATCATACATAACCTATAACACATAAAACTTCTATAAGAGAATAATAAAGAAATGAAATATCTCTGAAATCAACACTACCAACTTTTATTCAACCACTGCACTGTAACAAAAACCATGCAGCATTTTTGTCAAATCAACATATATTTTATGCTGCTTAAAAAATTAAGTTAAACAATTTCAACTTGTTTTTATAATTTATGTCAACTATTCACAGTTCAAAACTTAAAATAATATGAATTGACTTGCAAAACCAAGTTGCAACTTCATGCTGCCCTTTTTACAGTTTGCTTATTATTTATCTACAAAAACCATGTATTTATTCAAATGTCAGTGTTTGTGAATGATTGAATCCACAGATATAAGTGAATATGAGAGCCTTAAAGGCCTTCTGAAAGCGAGGATAGAAAAACCCATAGATCAAAGGATTACAAGCTGAGTTAAAATATGCAAACCAATATAAAGCCTCAAAAACATCAGCTGGGGTCACAAAATTGATGAAAGGATCAACAGCAATGGCAATAGATGAGGGCAGCCAGCAGAGAAAGAAAACGCCCATAACAAGAGCCAGAGTTTTAGCTGCTTTTCTTTCTCTGTGTGCAGAGCTTTGACTGTTAACACCTGTGGTGGTCACAGACACTTTCTCTGACAAAACCTTTGCGTGTTTTTTCACAACATTGAATATGATGATATACAGAGAGCTCATTATTGTTCCTGGAATTATAAATACTAAAATGATACAAGTAAGTCTCCATTCTTTGTTAAAAAACACAGCACAGTCACCAAAACAAGACATCTGTAATATATAAGCTTCCAGACCAACAGCAGTCACACCTGAAAACACAAAAGAAAAGCTGTACACAAATGAAAAGATCCATGCAAGGGTGATTGATACAGTCACAGTGTTGTTTGTGATCCTCATTTTGTACTTCAGAGGGTCACAGATGGCCCAGTATCTATCAATAGATATTAAACTAAGATGTATTAAAGAAGAGAAACAGAAGACCATGTCCAAGCTTGAATGAATTTTACAAATAGCATCTCCCAAAAACCAACAGCCCTCGACAGATCGCACCATACTGTAGGGCATCACCAGTAAACCCAGCAGACAGTCACACACAGCCAATGACTGAACGATCAGATGAGTTGGAGACTGAAGCTGTTTGAAGTGAGAGATGGAGATGATGATCAGCAGATTCCCAAAAACTGTCATGAGGATCATGAGTGAAATGAAAGCGTACATTGCCAATTTAACTACAGTGAGACGAGAAGTTCTAGGACAAGAGTCTGGATGTAAAGGAAAACAAAGGAGAATATTCTCAGTCTCATTGAAAGACATTGTGTCTTACAGGACTTAGTTAACAGGTAGACAATTATAACCCAAAGGTTAAACAAAATAATTTTAAAAATCACAACATGGTTCAAGCAAATATATAAATAAACATAAATACAGTACATTCTTATTCCATCTAACTCACTAAATGAACGTGATATAGCTCAGATGTGTTCTTATATACAGTTCAGGTCAGGTCTCAACCCCCTCAGCTGTATAAGAAACTAACTAATACACAAATATTGCGACTCATGAGATTACAAACTGAACTGTGTGTCCTGTATTAAAGGTCAATGGAGGTATAATGGTGGGGTTAAAGATAACATAGTGGCAATTTACATATTAGGAAGTACAATTTTTTTTAATAATATTGGCTCTGCATCTGAAAATGACCGACCCAGAGGCAATCTGGTTGAGCAGGCAAGCCTATGACATATCTTTTTGATCAATCCTTGCTAAATAATGCATATACTACACATCTGACACTTGAAGTATGGAATTTTGCCATTTAAAACAAAAATTATTTCACATATAATTCAAAATGATTGGCTTATATTAGTATTGAATGTACCACTGTATTATGAATTAAATACAAACCCTAAGATTTCTGAATTGTTTAACATTATTCTCCCTCCACAACTTTCGTGAAGACACGCAAGAGAGAGACAGGCCGAATGGTAAGACTTTGTACTGATATGCCCGCCCCTCGAACACAAAGCAGAGAAATGGCCTGTGTTGAGGAAGAATTGAGACATGGAAGTATGCGTCCTTTAAGCCAATGGCTGCAAACCAAACTTGGGGACGGATGCATTGAGAAATGTTTTTCTGCGTCAAAATCTTGAACAGCATTCTGTGAAGTGCACGTTTCAGCGAGTGCAAATTCAAGCTCGCTCGTAACCCACCGCTTTTCTTGGGTACTATGAAGTAAGGGCTGTTAAACCCGGACCTCCTTTCGGCTAGAGGGACCGGCTATATCACATTTCTTGCCAGTAGAACCGCAATCTCCGCACGCACTACGTGTGTGTTGGCTTCTCCCTAGATATTATTCCTTCTGAAATTATTAAGGCCTATTTTTCTGAAATTGGCTCCACCTTTCAGTTACTCATAAATTGATCATTATCTGTTGGGATAGTCCAGAAATGTTTTAATTTTGTTGTTGTTCAACCTTTGCTTAAGAAACAGAGTTTGGGGGAAGATTGCTTTTAGAATTATCACCCTGTCTCAAAGTTGTAATTTTTATCGAAACTTCTAGAAAAAGTTGTTTATTCTTAACCGATTCCTTATCTGAATACAAGGAAGCTAACAGAACCTTTCCAATATGGTTTCTCTGCCCATCATAATACCGCGCCTCTTTTGATCTTACAGCTGCCTTCAATACAGTCGATCATAATAATCTTCTGTGGCAGTTAGAGCAATTATTTGGTTTTGGGGGTACCTTCTTGCAATAGTTCAATTCTTATTTTAGTGATAGGTCTTTTTCCGTTGAATTAGGTAAGTTCTCTTCATCTGATGCTCCGATTACCTGTGGAGTACCTCTCCATTCCTCTCCAAACCATTTTGGGGCCATTTTTAATTTATATATGAGACCTATGGGGTGTATTATTAGGAAACATAATGTTTTTCACCCTGTTTTTCATGTATCCAGGGTTAAGCCTGTCATTAGATCCCCTTTAACCCTGTCAAGTCACCCCGAGACAACCCCCCCCCACGTCTAGTGGATGGATCTCCAGTTTATACTGTTAGGAGACTACTGGACGTTAGACGCCATGGAAGGGGCTTCCAGTATCTGGTGGACTGGGAGGGTTATGATCCAGAGAAAGAGGTGTTTGCTCCCGGCCCGGGATATTCTGGACCAGTCACTGATTGCAGACTTTTGTCAGCGACAAGGTGAGCCCTTCCCTGGTGCGCCTGGGGGGGTACTGTCAGGTAATCAGTTTGATTTCACCATGTTGTCCTGTGTTTTTGTTATCTGTTTGACAGCCTGCCATGTGCTCTGCTGTCATTGTGGTGTCTTGACCCCCCCCCTGTTTCCTTGTTTATTTCCTCATTATTAGTTCATGCCCCTCGGCTGTCCTCCCTTGTTATCTCCTCATTCCTTCCCCTATATATTGCCCTTGTGTTTTCTGTCTTTGCCAAACCATGTAGCTAGCTTAGCTTGTGATAACTCTATTAGTTGTTAGTTTAGTCGTGTCCTCTCAAGCCTTGCCGTTCTTTATTTTGTTATTTGCCCTGTTAGGTCCTAGATCTGTTGCTTAGGCATCTCTTCCAGACGTCAATGGCTCTTTGGATAACAGGTGCAGGAATGGTAGCCATCTTAAAAGCAGGTGCAGGTAACATGACAGCCATCTTGGGTGCAGAGACAGGCATGGTGGGGGCCATCTTAGAGACAGGCATGGTGGTGGCCATCTTAGAGACAGTCATGGCATGGGTAGCTTTAGGTAAAACAGGCATGACTTTAGCTGGCTCTTGTGAGGTGGTTGTGGTTGAGCTGTTACTCATCTACAACTCCCACAGTGAAGGGAGAACCACTCAACAAAAGAGCAAAGTCTATGTAACTTTCTAAGGTCCAGATTGAGGCATCACGTGGCATATGCAGGCGTAAATTTCTATCAAGTGCATTATAAAAAATGTCCTTAATCATTTCATCCTTATAATGTACCTGATAGCTCAGATCTAGGAAATCCTTGACGTAATCCTCAATCGGTCTGTTGTTCTGGCGTAGTCCAAGCAAAGCAAACAGTGGATTCATGATGCCGGCAGGAATTCACAAACCTCCGCTGGATTCTGGTAAGGCGAAGTATTCTGAAACGTGGGACACTAACACAAAGCGAGACAGAGATGAATCCATGTGCAGGAGGTTTATTATAAAGTAAATCCACACAGGCAAGCAAACACATCCAAATAGGGTAATCCAATAGCGAAATCCACAAAATGGTGAACGTGATTTCACCAAGTAGGATGTGATCCTGGATCAACACCATTGTTGGTCCTGGATAAACATTTTCATTAACCAATCAGATTGCAGGATTAGGATTAGTGTATATGTTAGGTCTAGGTTTAGGATTGGGTTAGGGGCTTTTAAGAAATACTCCTCAAACTATTATTTCACACTAATTTGAGGGTTTAAAATGGTTAGGGTTTGAGTTAAGGGTAGGTTGGGGTATCTTTGATTAAAACATTGATCCAGGATCAACAAAAAATGTTGATCCAGGATCACATAACAGAATAAGGGAACAGGATACTAGATACAAGATACAAAACTATGAAACGCTCAGAACTGCAGCTGTTACACATACAATACTTTGCAGGGATATGATCAGAAGGAAGTGGTTATATACAGATACACAGAAAGTGGGAAGTGAAGTATGACATGACCAGAATACAAAATAAAAGACTGAAAACAGAACTGGATATCAAAATAAAAGTTCAAAACACAAAACAGAACACAAGACTAAACCCTTACATTCACATTTTGATTCACCTGCATCTGGGTCTCGCTCTCATCCCTGACAGTCTTATGCCTAGCGTACACCAAAGGATTTTCACAGTCCCAGACTAAAGACCGGCAGTCTTTAGGAATCTAACTGGAGTCTCGGCGCGCTCCCGTAGTCTCGATCGTTAACTGTGAGGTGATAATCTGCAGTCAGCGACCCGATTTATGCCAGTCTTTCTTTAGTCTTTCATATCAAACATGTTTGATATTATCGCAAGTCCCAGCGTAGTCTCATGACGTAAAACAATCAACAACCAATAAACTCGTTCTCCGGAAACAGGAAGCCATCAGTCACAACAAAGAAACATGTTGACGGACGTGGAAACACAACGAGCGCGAAGTAGGCGAAAATGGACCGTGGATAAAGAGGAGCGCATTGATGAGCGGTGGGCAGAGCAGCCGTGTCTTTTTGATGTAAACTGCCATTCATACCACGACAGAGTGGAAAAAGAAAAGAAGTGGAGCGATATTGCCTGTATGTGTTAACATGCTAACTCTACCACTCTATTGAATGGCATAAGTGCTAATGTTTTCTGGTATGTGCTTACATTCTTCACACTGCAAGCATGAGCAACGCGTAAGCGGCGCGTGTTTTTTTCGGCGCCCATGTTAACAAGTTAAAGCACAAGCACGTACACCGCACGCGTGCGGTCATACATGTGACGCCATAAATGTCATAAATGTGTGTTTCAAACAGTCATGACTTTGAGCAATGTAAAAGAAAGCAATGAAATATTTAAAAACACCAGAAGACTGCGCTGTCATTCACTCTCTGCCCAGCAAATGAGTCCTCATATAGCTTAATACTGTTCAGAGAAACAGATAACGTACATCTATAAATCTAAATCTTATGCTTCAACTGTTGACGGGAAACAAGATCGACTGCTTCATGCTGTCAATCACTGAGTGATTTTTTTATTTTATCTTAAAACGTAAGAGAAACAGATTTAATAATGTGCCAAGGGCTTTTTATGTCTATAATTGTGTATTGTGTCTATATCTGTCATTACACGAACCAGAACAGCACGAAAACAATGTGGGTTAAACAAATCACAGTTATATAAATTACACTGACCGTCAAAAACCGTCTTGAAGAGGTTTTGCTCATTAATGCATATAAAATAAAGTAATGTGAACTTGAGATTTTTATACTGTTATTACAGTTTTTCTCAGTCGCTTTGGTACATTTCTCCAATCATACTCACAATTTGCAAAACAGTAAGTGCATTTCTCAAAACAATTCGGACAAGTAGCAAAACACCATGGATAACCTGCAAAAGCCAGTCTCTTACTCAAATTCAATATCTGTGTCAATGAACATGTCATTGCCATCAGAATGACAAGTCAATGTGTCATTGTGCATGGATTAGACAGTCAAATTGTTTAGTCACGTTGTCAATATAACAGTTTACTCTGAAGTGATTTCCTGATGTAAACTATCGCTAAAGTTTTGACGACAAGTATTGTAAATTGTAATTTACACCTTAGTGTAAGTTATGTGGGAGTTTGATTGCAAGAGACTAAACAAAATTTACATTTACGCTTTTACTGTTTGTACTGTAATTCATTGACAAACCATGTCATTGCCATACAGAAAGGAAAAGCACTGCATAGCCCAAAGAAAAAAAGTAGAAATGTGAACATTGAACAATATCTTTAGGGAAAACTGTACAAGCAGTGCTGTCTTACACTGAAGTCCTTCCTATACCTCCTGACCCAGCAAGCATGTTTGGCTAACAAGGCTAAATTTGGGCTGCCAGTGAAAGTCTAATAGACATCTAACCATAGCCAAAAAATAGACAATACAAATACTTTTAGATCATGTAAAAGATTTGAAAGCAAACACCTTGAACACCTGTTGGAATATCATACATCTTCAAGTTATTTGGGCAAAAATGGCATGTAACCAAATTCAAGGTTATTTAGGGTAGAAGTGGGTTACTCATAGCCGGTCTATATTGGGTCTATAATTAGCCGTCATTTCAACATCTCAGTTTTTGCTTGCTGGGGACGTTTCTGTCTGTTAGAGAAAGTCAAGAGTAACCTGGGAGCAATTTACCAAGTCAGGGCAGATTTAGAAAAAACTTCTAATAGAAATTTATAAAAAAATATGTTTGACCGGCACAATTACTGTATGAGAACTGTATTATGAGAACTTGTTCAATAATTTTGCATGTAAAGACTTATACTATGAACTGATGCCTAAATGTTGTGGGGGGTAAGACTATTCAACAGAGACCCATTATAATACATTTTGATCAACATGACATAAGCAATCGATAATGTAGGAAAAAGCAGAGAATTGTACATAATCATTTGCATGGATGTACCAAAGCATTTGCAACTTGTTCAAAGAAATAAGAAACTGCTTTTTTGATGTGCACAAGTGACACAATGATGTGAGAAATGAACAAGTACTTTTGAGAATTTCAATTCTGATCTGAGAATTGTACCAAAGCGACTGAGAAAAACTGTAAACTGCACAGTATGCGCTGCAAACGCAGCTGTTGTGAAAGCACAATGGACATGTGCATACATTTTTGTTAAATCACTGCTGAGCATGATTATAAAAAGCTAAAATAATCTTGTTGTAGTCCTGTAAATAGTGTCACTACAAGATTCAGTGTTTGTAAAATCTTTAGTCTGAGACTAAAAACTGTGAACCCAAGTCTTTAGATGTGAGCTGATAATCTTATAAAGTCTTTTCTAAATCTTTTCAAAGTCTTTAGGTGTACACAAAGCATTACCTGATTTAAATGGTCTCTCAGTTGGACCAAGTTGGCATTAAACCGTAATTCGTGGTATTAAACCGTAAGGTAAATTAAACCGATTTAAAGAGATTATCTAAAGACTACTAAAAGCAAATATTTTCAATAAAGATAAAGTAACATAGTTAAAAGAGTACAAACATGAATGTGTAGCATACTGTACACATTAAAAGTTGAGATATAACAGTAACAATAACTTTAAAGTTTAATCTTTCAACACAGAAATTAACAGCTAAAATGTATATGAATATTTCAGAAAATGAAATGTTGTCATAGGCCTGTACTTACAATACTGTATGAATGAGTTTACATTTACCTCTGAAGCCTTAGTTTAATTTTAACCTCTCCCCAAACTAAATGCACCCAGCCTTTTGCACTTATAGAGAACCCTCACAAATAAATGTAAAAATCTCATATATCTATAGTTATAAATTAATATTTCACCACAATGTTTGATCTGTATTCAACACACCCAGCGAGCAAAAAGTCGTCTAGAACACGTCTAAAAGACGTAATTCGTAGACATTCAGAAGACGTCCTCACAGGAGCCAGAATGAAAGTTTTTTATACGTCTTTTCTGGACATTGTTTAGACATCAATAAAAGACGTGCTACAGACGTAATTGTTAGACATCTAGAAGACGTCCTCACAGGAGCCAGAATGAAAGTTTTTTATACGTCTTTTCTGGACATTGTTTAGAAGTCAATAAAAGACGTGCTACAGACGTAATTGTTAGACATCTAGAAGACGTCCTCACAGGAGCCAGAATGAAAGTTTTTTATACGTCTTTTCTGGACATTGTTTAGACGTCAATAAAAGACGTGCTACAGACGTAATTGTTAGACCTCAGGAAGACGTCCTCACAGGAGCCAGAATGAAAGTTTTTTATACGTATTTTCTGGACATTGTTTAGACGTCAATAAAAGACGTGCTACAGACGTAATTGTTAGACATCTAGAAGACGTCCTCACAGGAGCCAGAATGAAAGTTTTTTATACGTATTTTCTGGACATTGTTTAGACGTCAATAAAAGACGTGCTACAGACGTAATTGTTAGACATCTAGAAGACGTCCTCACAGGAGCCAGAATGATAGTTTTTTATACGTCTTTACTGGACATTGTTTAGACGTCAATTAAAGACGTGCTACAGACGTAATTGTTAGACCTCAGGAGGACGTCCACACAGGAGCCAGATTTAAAGTTTTTAATACGTCTTTACTGGACATTGTTTAGACGTCAATTAAAGACGTGCTACAGACGTATTTGTTAGACCTCAGGAAGACGTCCACACAGGAGCCAGATTTAAAGTTTTTAAGACGTCTTTTATGGACATTGTTTAGACGTCAATTAAAGACGTGCTACAGACGTATTTGTTAGACCTCAGGTAGACGTCCACACAGGAGCCAGATTTAAAGTTTTTAAGACGTCTTTACTGGACATTGTTTAGACGTCAATTAAAGACGTGCTACAGACGTAATTGTTAGACCTCAGGTAGACGTCCACACAGGAGCCAGATTTAAAGTTTTTAAGATGTCTTTTAAGGACATTGTTTAGACGTCAATTAAAGACGTGCTACAGACGTATTTGTTAGACCTCAGGTAGACGTCCACACAGGAGCCAGATTTAAAGTTTTTAATACGTCTTTTATGGACATTGTTTAGACGTCAATTAAAGACGTGCTACAGACGTAATTGTTAGACCTCAGGAAGACGTCCACACAGGAGCCAGATTTAAAGTTTTTAATACGTCTTTTATGGACATTGTTTAGACGTCAATTAAAGACGTGCTACAGACGTAATTGTTAGACCTCAGGAAGACGTCCGCACAGGAGTCAGATTTAAAAAAATTTATACGTCTTTACTGGACATTGTTTAGACGTCAGTAAAAGACGTGCAACAGACATAATTGTTAGACATGCAGAAGACGTCCACACAGGAGCCAGAATTAAGTTTTTAATAATTTACGTCTTTACTGGACTTTGTTTACACCAGAACTTCATAACCTTCAGAGTGGTAAGGCCCCCCAAAAACATAGCAAAAGCTCTTTCAATTCATATCTGTGAGGAACGACAGAGACTGAATCCCAATGCAGAGGCAAGTTTATTCACAAAATAATAAGATAGAGAAGAGAGGTGTCTGCTGCCGGAGAGAGAGTAGGAAACCCCTGGCTTAAACTCCAGCCGGGGTCTCAGGGGTAATCTGAGCCCCGATACGGGGCGAAGACCAGTAGGCCACTCCCGAGAGCGCCGCTACACGGAAGCACGGGGATGGGGCGCACTCTCTACCCAGGGCACTGCGGAGATGGAATACGGCTCCTCTGCCGTGGCAGCGGTTCGCTGGAGGATGATGGAAATGGAGAGCCCGAACCTCGCCTGGCAGAGAACCACGGGAGAAGACTGGCAGTCTATAGGTGGTAGAGAAAACAGAGTTAGTTCAATCGCCCGGAGGCGGCAGTGCCCGCCGGGCACAGATGACAAAGGAGCCTCGCTGTTCACAGCCGGGACAGATGCAACAGTCCTTCTGAGGGTGGAGAACAGAGTCTTAATAGTCCGGCTGGAAATATCCACAGCGGGGAGAAGGAAATCCACAACAAGGTGAGCAGAAGCAGAGGTCCTACAATTGGCAGCAGAGAACACAGTCTTAGATTAACTAGACAGATAACAGTTTACTGACAAGACTTGGTGACAACATCAAAGACGAACTCGCACAAAACAAAGGGGGAACTGAGCATTTATACTAATAACGATTGGGATGAAAACAAGCTTCAGGTGGAGATGACGTGGTGATGAAATCAACCGAAAGACAGGACACCTGTGAACGGCGCGCACGTGGAGCTGTCAAAACAAAACAAACAACAGAGCAGATACACAGCAGACCAGGGGTCTGTTTCAATAAGGAGGTTCAACCAACTCTGAGTTTAAACTTAACCTCTGAGTAGATTTACCCTGAGATTGTAAACTCTGAGTTTTCGGCTTCAGAACAGCTGAAATGAGTTAATTTAAGCAACTGTGAGTAAAGCGCGTGCACAAAGCCATTATCAATGGAGCTCCGATATTACGATTCACTATGGCAACAGCACGTAATAAAGAGGTATAAATCCTTTTTACTACTAAAACTGAAAGTGTACAAGTGTACACCAACTACGAGCATATATTTTAAAGAAAATTGTTGTTGTTGGAAATTGCTACTCTAGTAAATGCATACATTTAATTTTTCATCACGGTTACATATCAGAAGTAATTAAACTAAGGAGAACTGTAGGCTACATTACATCTTATATTAATTTTCATGTAAATGCAATCCCATGGACAAAAAGAATATGACAGCATCTCGGCTAATAATTAAATTAGGCATAAGACTTTGGTATAAAATGCTATAAACATTACAAATGTGTGTCATGAATACAACTGAAATACTCCAGCCGGTATTCGAACTCAGGTCGCGATAGCACGTCTGCCACGACCACTGCGCGCAGCACTAAGCACTAGACCAGCGGTTCGGATGAGTGGATTTGGAAGAAATGTAAACTATTCGGATATAAGAGCACAACCACAAAGGCTGATATAGTCATGTAAGGATATTTATATATTTTAAATGACTGCCAAGAAAAATAATACAGCTCACATACATGCAAGTGGATGAGAAAAATCCATTCCGCATCTCAAAATCCTCTCGCGACATAAATGTAACTCCCTACAAATGAATGCAACATCATTATCTACAGGATCCTCTATAAAAGCACATGACATTTTAGTCACTTAGACGGTCTCTGCACCTAAATATATCATATTAGCTTTACACGTCATTTTAATGTACTGTTTAATTTTTTTGTTTTAGTTTTAGTGTAATATATAAAAGACATAAGTTAAAATTAATTGCACTGGAAATTTGAACTTAAAGACAGCTAAAAAAATGTTTTACAGTGTAGGCTACATAATAAAAATGTGTGCAATGAATGAATGTACTAAATGAACTAACAAGATAGTTAAAACCCGCTACTCCTCTAAAAAAGGAGAGGAGACCGCAATAAACTCTGAGTTTACAGAACCTAGCCTGCTCCCGACCAGGTTAGGTTCATAGAGTAAGTTACCCCGGAAACAGACTCTGAGTTTAAGTTACCTCTCCTTCTGAAACAAGCTTGACTTACCCTGCTGTCTCAGGTTCAACCTACCTCCCATTTTGAAATGGAAAACTCAGAGTTTCCCTCTTTTCAGGGTTAACAAACTCAGAGTTTTCCCTTAACCACCTTTCTGAAACGGGCCCCAGTAAGACCGAAATCATGACACATAACATACTTTCTGCATACTATTTATAATTCTACTGCAAAGTGTGTAACAGAAGCTACACAGCTCACAAATCTAGTGGAATGAATTACATAAATATGTTCAAAAAATATTACAATCTAAAACCCATTTATAATCAATGTACTGTAAAAAATGATTTTATTTGACCTTGAAAATCTAGGTATTTTACAACTAATAATTGCGTTGAAGCTAAAACGTTATAATACTAAGTAAAATCTATATCTGTACTTAATTTAAACTAGTACATATATTACACATCCAACAGACAAGTAAATGTTACTTGAAAGTAACTGGCACGTAGTTGAAATTACTTGAATTATTCAATTAAATATCACTAACTAGGCAGTGGACTTGTACTTCCCAGCATGCTTTGCATGGGACTGCATTTGGCGAGTACATTTGGAAATTAAACACTATTTTATGTGTTTTAACAAAAATAAAGACTTGTTAGTGTTTCATGTTATTATCTTTGAGATGACAGATTTAGAAGAGCTTCTGTTTTGAGTTTTGACACAATGAAAATCATGATGTGTGTTAATTCACTCAATGAGCAATAACTGTGCTTATGCCAATACTGAGACATACGGATTCTCTTCTTACTTGCTCAAAATAATGTGGCATATAGTAATAAAGACGAAATGTTATGTTATTAAATCAGAAAGACTCCATTAAAGAAGTAACCTGTTAAAAGTACTTACTGTTTTGGTAACAATATGATACATACAATTTTTAAGTAACAAATCACATATTTGTTTAAAGTGCAATTTAACTTTACTTAAAACTTATAGGGGTGGTTTCCCGGACAGGGATTAGACTAGTCCTAGACTAAAATAAATGTAAGAGCTGTCCAAACTGAAAACAACTTGCACTGACATATCTTAAAAGACATGAGTGCCCTTTATTTTGCCTCGAAATGCACACAAGTAATGCTTTTAGTAAAGCATGTTTGTTAAAACTAGTTATATTTCCTAACTATACCACGGGTCTGTTGAATGCTGCATTCTGATTGGCTGAGAAATGTTCTATGGGTGTGGATTATTTTCTGATAACCCCTTCGCGTCGTGCCGCATTACCACCTTGGTGTGCATTATTTTCTTATAATTCAACGGCCCATCGTCAATTATTCCTTACTTAAACTGAGGCCTAGTCCTGGCTTAAGCTAATCCCTGTCCGGGCAACCACCCCATAGTTTTTGTTAATTTTACTCAGCTTTTCTATGTACATTTTACTTAGTTTTGCAAGTGTTAAAGTTAAATAAAAAACCTGAGTAAAAAAACTTAGATTTTCTTTTCCAAGTAAATATTTCTTTTTTTTCAGTGTATCTCACCTCACTATAATGGAACATAGTTTTATTTGTTTTATGTTTATATAATAGGGAGGGAAAAATCTAGGGTTGTATAACCGTTAATCAGGATTAATCATTAGCACAATAAAGGTTTTCGTTTACATCCGTGTGTGTGTGTGTGTGTGTGTGTTAATTATGGATATATAAATGTGCACAAATGCATGTTTAATTTAAGCAAATTATATATTGATATATTAAGTATTTCTATTTTTTAAATACAGTTGAACTCCCAACTGTGCATATTTCCAAAGATCCTGCTTTAAAAAATGTTTACTTAAAAACCGTGGCAGTGAGTTAGTTCTCAATGAGAAAAAACATTGTTAATGGTTTTCGTGTCATTAAACTGCAGACAGACAGACCGACCTACATTCTCAATATTTTTATTACCATGTGGTTCTGCTGGACCAAAACGTAACAGGGAGAACAGTAAAGTATAAATTAACACAATAAAGCATAAAAAGGCAGAAAAGTAAAAATATCAATTCACACACTTCCACTATAATACTTTAACATAAATTATGGAGTACAACATATCACTAAAGTAACAATTAACTAAATGTGGCTGCTAAGGTAAAAAACTCATTTATAGCCACCACCCCCGACTCTCCCGGGGGCATGCTTAAGATGATCGGCTGCAGCAGACTTTATTTGGGCCTCTGTTGCTGCCTTATCCCATTTCATGACAGCAGCTACAATCAAAAGGAAAAAAAATCCACATGTATAGTACATAAATGCAAACACCTCTGTTGTGGTTTAGCTTGCAGCAGACATACATAGTTGAAAATAGAGTATGCGAATCAATTCAATGAAAGACTTATTACATCACAAATCAAGTAAAATTACATCAAGCCTGATATTAAGCATTCCACACACAGCCCACCCACAATCCCCCCCCACACACACTTTAAATTACCATAATATGAAGCTTACCTTTTATTGCTGAAAACAATTTTGTGCCTTCAAATCGCATTTTCTCTTTTTTGCCCTTCCCCTTCATGTTGAAAAGGGTCATCAGTTGATTGGTGAGGAGCCTAATCCAACCCACAGGGAGGTAAACATCTGCATTTTAGTTTAACTAAACTCTGCCAACCACCAAATGAAAACAAATTTGGGACACAAGATAACCAAAGCAGCGCTATACTAACATGATCAACTGTGTTGGTCAAATGCTTAGGGACCGGTGTCTGTTAAGTAAATGTGTAAATAAATACCTGTCCAACATTTTGTACGTGCAGTCTTTAATGTCTTTACCCCCCACTCTTGCCAGCTGACAAACCTATAATTAAAACAAAAATACATGGTAAAATATTAAGTGTCAAAAGGTGAGAACATTTCACAGAGAAAAAAGTTCAACCAGTGGGGTCCAGTTTTAACAATTATATGCATCCATCTGGTCTAGTCTTGAGAAAAGAAAGATTAGTTTTACTCAAATATCACATATTTTCCCACACATTGTATCACCTATCAATTGTTAGAGGTTGAAATCGTCTTACCAAGGTTTCAAATTTAGTTGTTTCCTGAAGAGAAGCCTCCTCCCTCTGGAACTCTTCCAAGGTGTCCATCCTTGTTATTTCAATTCCAGAGTGAGGCATGCTCCTCTGCAGTTTTTTGACTTCATCAGTCAGAGTCACCAGCTTTGTGAGTACTATTTTTTGGAATTCTGCCAATAAAGCGGAATTAAGAAAAAAATAATCACTCACTATAATCATCTCTGATAAGAGCAAGCATTCCAGCCTTTCAGTAAAAGACAGCTTGACTTGCTCAGTTGGGAACACTAAATTTTCCACCATTACTGATCTGCCGCTTTGACACTATATAATAATTGAAATGGGTTGGATGCCATCCCCATTTTCTCCATAGCGGCTGTACAGCCAAATCAAAATCTGTTGCGTTATTTTCCTGTTTATCACTAAGCTGTTTTGAAACATTGACATTGTAAAAAGCGCTATATAAATAAAGATTTCTAAAGACTTAGGGGTGGTTTCCCGGACAGGGATAACCTTAAACCAGGACTAGGCCTTAGTTTAATTAGGAAATAAAACTAGTTTTAACAAACTTGCCTTACTAAAAACAGTACTGGCGTGCATTTTGAGGCAAAACAAGGGGCACTGATGCATTTTAAGATATGTCCGTGCAAATTGTTTTCAGTTTGGACAGCTCTTAAATTTATTTTTGTCTACGAGTAGTCTAATCCATGTCCGGGAAACCAACCAACATTTAATGACTATTCAATTAGTTATTTAACACTATATTCAACAGCGAAACCTTAACCCTCTTTTTCATTAAATAACTTTCATTTCGAGATGGTTCTAGACTAAATGTCATAAATGCCAAAGCAATCAGATGAAAACCTGAAGTCTGATTTACCAAACAGTAAGAAAGACAATGCAATGTTATAATACAGAAGTAAGTAGTGTGGGTGTCACATGAAAATCATCTTGTACTCACTCGCTTCTGACATCGGGAATGTGGTTGGCACAGTCCTATTGTATTTGGAACTTTCATGTGTAAGACCTAAGCAGAAAATAAAAAGTGTGAAGCGATCAATATATTTATAACATATGTACAATGTGCTTCATTGAGTGATACAACCAATGGCATTCACCATCTATGGACTTGCTCTCCACAGCCTGGGACCTGGGTACACCTGAGAAACCCAAACAACCAACATTAAGCAGTTCAGTAGCAGTAGTATTCTTTCTAAGAAATTTATATTCAATAAGAAAAGCCAAATGTAACTGGCAATACTCACTACTTAAACTGTCCTGGCCCACGGACGTGGACGAACCTGTGCAACCCAGATGTAGCCATTATCAATAGTGCTGCTACTGACCTATGCAGATTTGATATTCAATAAGACAAGCCAACTGTGACTGGCTATACTTACGACTACTTGAACTGTCCCGGCTCATAGAACTGGACCTTGACAAACCTGTGCATCCCAAAACTTTAACATCAGTTTTTCATGATCAATAGTGCTACAGATCTGCATGCTCACTGCATGCTCATTTGATAAACTAAAATTGAAAAGTTAAACTCACCACAAGTTGACTTGTCACGGCCCACAGACCTAGATGTACCTAAGCGACGCAGATTTAGAAACATCAGTCAGTCATGAACAATACTCCTAGTGACCTGGCTGCAATATTTTGCTATGAAAGATACTCACGACTAGTTGACCTGTCACGGCCCACAGACCTAGATGTACCTAAGCGACACATATTCAGAAACATCAGTCAGTCATGAACAATACTCCTAGTGACCTGGCTGCAATATTTTGCTATGAAAGATACTCACGACTAGTTGACCTGTCACGGCCCACAGACCTAGATGTACCTAAGCGACACATATTCAGAAACATCAGTCAGTCATGAACAATACTGACCTGCCTGGGGCCCTGGGCTGCAATATTTTGCTATGAAAGATACTCACGACTAGTTGACCTGTCACGGCCCACAGACCTAGATGTACCTAAGCGACACATATTCAGAAACATCAGTCAGTCATGAACAATACTCCTAGTGACCTGGCTGCAATATTTTGCTATGAAAGATACTCACGACTAGTTGACCTGTCACGGCCCACAGACCTAGATGTACCTAAGCGACACATATTCAGAAACATCAGTCAGTCATGAACAATAGTAGTGACCTGCCTGGGCTGCAATATTTTGCATTGAAAGACTATACTCACGACTAGATGGCCTGTCATGGCCCATAGACCTACATGTACCTAAGCAACGCAGATGCAAAACCTCAGTCAGTCATTATCAAGTGTTAGTTACATGCATGCTGATTTGATATTCTTAAAAAGTAAAAGTTAAGTCACCACTAGTTGACCTGTCACGGCCAACAGACCTGGGCGAACCTAAACAAATCAAATCGGTATAGAAAGTATTTCTTAAAACATTCTGAAAATTTGAATCCAGTTAAAATGAGCATGGTAATCTTAGCAACAACTCACCATTCTTTGATATTTTCATTGGTGGGGTGGGAAAGGCTGGACTTTTAGGACAGGCATCTGATAAATAAGGGGTATATAAAACAAATCATATACAGTTTTACTTGATTTTGTACTGTGCACAGGCAACATTTGAATACACATTCCATTAATGCCACAAGAAACGATTCTGTACCTCCTTTCCTTACTTCTTTATCCTCCCCCTCAGCAGTCGCATCAGACAAGTCAGATCCTTTGAATATTAAAACACATTATAATTAGCCGTTCACCGGAAACAACCCCCCCCCCCCCCCCGTTGGTTTTGTTGCTACTTCTATCAAACAAATGGTCAAACACAACAAGCGCCACAGATTTCCATGACGGGAAGACGTACGGACCCATGCATGTCAGTGACCTTTTTTGGAGCCATACCTCCGCGATATTCATCAGATCGAGGAAAAAGGGGTTACAGTATGCAGTGGAGGGATATATTAAAAATATAAAACTATGCAATGAAGGAGACATAACTACTATTGAGGCTAATGCTTACCGGTCTCAAGCGAAACCTGAGAACCATATGAACTGTACCTCAAATGCAACCAAAGCCTTGTGGACCAGTCATGCTCATGTACTGCTCTCTTACATATGTTATGGTCTATTATTGTCTATTGCGAGTAGCTATTTTTGTAAAACACAAGGTTATGTTAGGTAGCTAAACCTACATGTGCGTCAAAGCCATTCAAAGCTAAATAACATCTCTCTGTTGTTTTGAGAATAGCCATCTTGAGAATTTGGTGAAGAACAGAAATCACAAACAGGAAATTGCTTTGGCTTAAAGGTGCCCAATAATATAATAAAATCGATAAAACAAAATATAAGGCATTCAGATATCAATTTTTTATTATGTTATCTCTGTTATGCACCTTTAACTAAGCCAACGCTATTTCCTAGTTGTGAATTATCTTCAACAATGTATATAAAACATTCTGATTCTGAAATCAGCTAATACTAATAACATAACTAATAAATTTAGTAGATCTACACAATACCGTAACTAGTTAGCTGTTAGCCTTCCCTCAGAGCAGAAGTATTTATGCTTCATTAAGTTCCACATTTAACTGCGAGTGGGCCCATCCACATAGTTTTACCCATTGTAGGCTCTGCTCACGTTGTGTTTTCAGGTTTGGAAATGGAAAGAACACAAATCCTCCAGTGTCTTATTTACAAACGCAGAGGGCGCCCCGCTTCAACATATTGCTTGGAGTTAATTTTTGTCGGACCTACGCGCCTAGTAATGGTTGCTATGATGTGTGATTGGACAATGGCCGTTTTGTGGGAGGGGCCGGCAAGAGGTCAATTGTAAAATGAGTTTGCATGTTTTCACTACTCAACCAATGATAGGGACATACCTTCAACGAAATCTTCAGAATTGTTCATTTTTTTCTTCCTCTTTTGCACAACAACCTCTTCGTCTTCATCTTCACATTGTTCAGCATGGCTGGTTTGATCATACTCCTCACACTCATGGAGACTTTCTGAAAAGACAGCATGCATGTCATCAAAGCTTAATGTATAGTCCACGCAACATCTCAGTTTTTTGTACTGTTGTATCAAAATATAAGAAGGTACCTGCAGTAAATTTCACTTTCAATAATGGGAAAGTTTCCCAGTCCTCCTTAGGGGCCACATGGTTTTCAAAACAATACTTTGCTCTCTTCTTTGGCCACCGAAGGGTTTTCTCAGCTACATTAACCCAGGCATCAGGGATGGTCCCCTCCATTTCTTTCCCATTTTCATTCCAAACGGCTCTGACAAAAAGCATAACCTGCAACAAAAATTAATAGAAAGACATTTATGTTTTTATATATAAACACATACACACATACAGTACATTTCCAACTTACTTTTTGACTGGCCAATTGTCACCATGAATGTTCAATACCATGCCGCAGAGGAATCATGACAGAGCCATTGTTAAAAGCTAGACAGGCTACTTTTCTTGCAAGGTCTTTTTCCTTCATTTCTTGTCTTTGGAATCTACGGCCATTCCCTATATACGCAATGTTCAATAGCTTTGACAGACATGGTTTGTCAAACAGGTCGACAGTGTGTCTCAGTTTTATCACATCGCAAACAACCGTCCCATCTCTCCTCCTCTCTTGAACAAAAGCAAACCTCTCATCTTCCAGAAGGAAACAGCTGTCTCTCCTTTTTGTTGAAATATACATTTGGGGCTTCACCTCAGGCTGTGCACTGGAATTTCCTTGGGCATGTTCGATTTCGACCAGGCGTTTGGACACCTGCGCTAATGGATTTTGGCCAGTCCTGACCAATCTTTTGATCTGCTGCAAATAATTCTCAAATGGAAAGCAACATATGTCATTTAAAGAGCACCTGAAATGAGAGACATCTTCGTGGATGTGTAACAGGGCATGCACATTGTACACAGTAAATGTTTTTCCATAGAGTGCAGGGCAGCTAGACACAAAGTGCCTCATCAGTTCAGTGGCATACGCCAAATAGGCAGCTCTTGTCCGGTCATCTGAGTCCAGCATGATGGATACTGCCACGGTCAATGTCACAAAATGAGCATACAGCTGTGAGGAGACAGTATTTTTGAGTACTATAGGTCCTGTGTAAAGAAGAAACTGACGGAACTCTGTTGCTTTCCACCTGTCCAACTCCTGAAGGCCACGGGGCTGTCGTGCGAACTCGCTGGGCATCTGGCCTCGTAGCATGTTCAGTTTTTGTGAAATTTCAATTTTCTGTCTCACAGAGAGCCTACACAGTTTTGGGCCTCTAGTCAGATAAACCAACAGCCGCCTAACAACACCCAAGCAAATCATATGCATATAGTCTAACACAAAGCCACTGACACAGGGAATCCCAGCAGGTATTAAAGGGCTACAACCATTTTGATGGTGAGAATACTGTATCTGACTAAATGCTTCATCTGTGCGCAAGGTGGATGTCAGCTGATTGAAGACGACTCTTCTTTCAACATACTGGCCTTTCACTTCACACCTCTCACAACTGTCATATGCAGTATGACCTTTAATGCATTTTAAATATGCTCTAGCCGGTGCATCACAAAGAAAGGTACGAATATTTACTGCAAACTTTTTCTCATGAATCACCAGGCCATTCTGTGTGAGATTCTTTAACTCCTTCAAAAAGTCATGGAGATACTCTTCAAGGGGCTCAGGCTTGCTTTCCCCGCAGTATAATGCCACAATAAATGGATTGAAAGTGCTTAATTTCACCAGTATTGGCCAGAACAGGACTTTACTACTTTTAAAGATTGGTAGTCCATCAATGTTGACATCCAAACTAACCGTACTGTGTTGTTGTCTGAAAGCATCATTTTGACACAGTACACGGGAAATGCCCCCCTCCAAGCCATAGTATATATACTGTCCATTGCATTTTGAATGGCTGTCAATGACTTGAGGAGTGGCTAGTAATGTGCGTGCATCTTTGGGGAGTACATGTCCATGATCTCTTAGAATCTGCAGTAATTCATTTAGGGACCTATTACTAATTTGATGTCTTGTACTCCACTCTCGCAAGTCCTTGCCTAGGTTGCTAACTTGGGCCTCTGGTTCGGGATTCAAAATCTCCACATCGGAGTCACACAATCCAATGTCGGTATCAAAGCATGAACCATCAGTGGTCACACTGGTGCTCTGGTCATCAGTACTGCTTCCACCATCATCATTGGTTGTGTCCTCCCTAGCATTTGTCATCACTGCGTTTTCGATTGTCACATCGTTGTTGTCGTCGTCAGACTGCAGAAGTTCATTGATGTCTGCTTTACGTTTTCTCCACATTCTTAAATATGCCATCTGTACAAAGTTTAAAGTGTCGAACAAAATATTTTGCGCGCGCGCGCACACACACACACACACACACACACACACACACACACCACTTCGGAGATCAATTATGTTGAAATAACATTTAGACAAAGCAGGTAGAGGATGATGAATACTCACTGCATTTGGTAACGCAACTGCTCTGATAAATGTTCCTGCCACAGAAAGATAAAAGAGAGGAATGGGGAATTAATTAGCATGGGTCATATATTTAATTTCATGTAAAAACATACAGTATAGCCTGATCTTTAATTTTCTGCGTTTGAACCAATCTGGGGTGCATTTCCCGAAAGCATCGTTGCTAAAGTTAGCAACTCTGTTGGTTGCCATGCAATTTTCCATTGCCAACCAACTAAGTTGCTAACAGGTAACAACAATGCTTTTGGGAAACGCACCCCGGGCCGATTTGCAAGCATCTAATGTATCGTAACGTTAGTTAGCTAACGTTAACATACCTGGCTACCAAACACGTCAAGTTACATTTGGAGGAAAAAACATTTGAATGGTTAGCTTGACCAACTAGGACTAACGTAAAAACTTTATGATGACATTTCGGAAATCACTCACTTTTAGTATTACCAATATAACAACATACTTACTTACAAAGTTCTTGATAGGGATTACAAGTGCAACACGACGGATGGGTCGTGAAGAGCCGACTCTTTATAGCGAACGAGCAGAGCCGACTCTTTATAGCGAACGAGCAGAGCCGACTCCCGTCAGCAAGAGAGCCAAATCTTCAGACGCAGGCAGGGGTGGGACCGTAAGAGCCGGCTCTTCTACGGGAGACGAGCCGAAAGAGCCGAATCTATGGAAAGAGCCGGACTGCCCATCATCACGCGAAACAGCATTCAGGTGCGGACTGCGGAGCATGCGGACTGCACATAACTTTGGCTGCGGCCATACCCCCACTTGCAGTGGCCACTTGAGAGCGCGTGCACGCGACAGGAAGTAAGTGCGCAAGACTGTCCCATATCTTCAAACTGACAAAGAGCAGTGCCCTTTACGCACACTAAACAAACACTTTCTCGAATACTGCTTCGAAGCGGTATTCAAGGCTAAGCATATCATGTATCATGTTCTGGATGTAAGTCATGAGACTTTTGCCCATGTTGCACATTGCATTGGTGCCATGTATTTTGTGAAATATGTGCAACTGCTTTCATCACATACTTAGAAACAACAGTAATGGTGTCGTTTATTCAGGGACAACTGAATGAACAATCAACTTTAATAAAGCTGCATGCACACAA
>NC_133348.1:8857023-9031316 GCF_030506205.2 Paramisgurnus dabryanus
CCCTAACCTAACCCTAACCCTAACCCTAACCCTAACCCTAACCCATGTGCATTCCAAAACGAAAGCTCGGATCGACTCAAAAACACCACCATCGTGCTCAGCGACCTCAAAATAGTATGTATGAATATAAATTTTATATCTAGGACTTGAAAAAAAAATGTGCACATTTTTGACCCCATGTGCAAACGGAAACGGAAGCTCGGATCGACTCAAAAACACCACCATCGTGTCCGGCGACCTCTAAATAGTATATATAGATATCAATTTTGTATATAAACCAATAGGAAAATAATGTGCAATACCGTATCTCGACAGGTGGTGGTGCTATCGAGTTGAAACCATGTGCAATCGACTCCCCGCCCTCAAATTAGTATATATACCAAATTTCAGAGCTCTAGAGCAAAAAATGAGCAAAAATGTGCATTTGCACATATGTGCATTTTCGTTTTGACCCCTTAACCTAACCCTAACCTAACCCTAACCCTAACCCTAACCCTAACCCTAACCTAACCCTAACCCTAACCCAGAACCATACATTTTTTTTTTTGAAAAAAATCACTAAGTCCAAATGCAAAAATCCTTCTCATAAAAATCACACCAGGGGAATCAGCGTCACATGAAACGCCTAGAAAAATAGGTCCCTGGTGACAAAATTTGGCAACACGTACTGAAAAACAACACATTTGGATCGCCTAAAAAATGCCACCATCCTCTTCAGTACCCTCCAAATAGTATATATACATGTCAAATTTGTATCTGCAACATGAAAAAAAATTGTGCAAATTTTCGACCCAATGTGCATTCCAAAACGAAAGCTCAGATCGTCTCAAAAACACTGCCATCGTGTTCAGCGACCTCGAAATAGTATATATACATGTACATTTTATATTTGGAACTTGAAATTTTTTTTGCACATTTTTCGACCATATGTGCATTCCAAAACTAAAGCTTGGATCGGCTCAAAAACACTGCCATCGTGTTCAGAGACCTCAAAATAGTATATATAGATATAAATTTTATACATGGGACTTAAAAAAAAAATGGGCAAATTTTCGACCCCATGTGCATTCCAAAACGAAAGCTCGGATCGACTCAAAAACACCACCATCGTGCTCAGCGACCTCAAAATAGTATGTATGAATATAAATTTTATATCTAGGACTTGAAAAAAAAATGTGCACATTTTTGACCCCATGTGCAAACGGAAACGGAAGCTCGGATCGACTCAAAAACACCACCATCGTGTCCGGCGACCTCTAAATAGTATATATAGATATCAATTTTGTATATAAACCAATAGGAAAATAATGTGCAATACCGTATCTCGACAGGTGGTGGTGCTATCGAGTTGAAACCATGTGCAATCGACTCCCCGCCCTCAAATTAGTATATATACCAAATTTCAGAGCTCTAGAGCAAAAAATGAGCAAAAATGTGCATTTGCACATATGTGCATTTTCGTTTTGACCCCTTAACCTAACCCTAACCTAACCCTAACCCTAACCCTAACCCTAACCCTAACCCATGTGCATTCCAAAACGAAAGCTCGGATCGACTCAAAAACACCACCATCGTGCTCAGCGACCTCAAAATAGTATGTATGAATATAAATTTTATATCTAGGACTTGAAAAAAAAATGTGCACATTTTTGACCCCATGTGCAAACGGAAACGGAAGCTCGGATCGACTCAAAAACACCACCATCGTGTCCGGCGACCTCTAAATAGTATATATAGATATCAATTTTGTATATAAACCAATAGGAAAATAATGTGCAATACCGTATCTCGACAGGTGGTGGTGCTATCGAGTTGAAACCATGTGCAATCGACTCCCCGCCCTCAAATTAGTATATATACCAAATTTCAGAGCTCTAGAGCAAAAAATGAGCAAAAATGTGCATTTGCACATATGTGCATTTTCGTTTTGACCCCTTAACCTAACCCTAACCTAACCCTAACCCTAACCCTAACCCTAACCCTAACCTAACCCTAACCCTAACCCAGAACCATACATTTTTTTTTTTGAAAAAAATCACTAAGTCCAAATGCAAAAATCCTTCTCATAAAAATCACACCAGGGGAATCAGCGTCACATGAAACGCCTAGAAAAATAGGTCCCTGGTGACAAAATTTGGCAACACGTACTGAAAAACAACACATTTGGATCGCCTAAAAAATGCCACCATCCTCTTCAGTACCCTCCAAATAGTATATATACATGTCAAATTTGTATCTGCAACATGAAAAAAAATTGTGCAAATTTTCGACCCAATGTGCATTCCAAAACGAAAGCTCAGATCGTCTCAAAAACACTGCCATCGTGTTCAGCGACCTCGAAATAGTATATATACATGTACATTTTATATTTGGAACTTGAAATTTTTTTTGCACATTTTTCGACCATATGTGCATTCCAAAACTAAAGCTTGGATCGGCTCAAAAACACTGCCATCGTGTTCAGAGACCTCAAAATAGTATATATAGATATAAATTTTATACATGGGACTTAAAAAAAAAATGGGCAAATTTTCGACCCCATGTGCATTCCAAAACGAAAGCTCGGATCGACTCAAAAACACCACCATCGTGCTCAGCGACCTCAAAATAGTATGTATGAATATAAATTTTATATCTAGGACTTGAAAAAAAAATGTGCACATTTTTGACCCCATGTGCAAACGGAAACGGAAGCTCGGATCGACTCAAAAACACCACCATCGTGTCCGGCGACCTCTAAATAGTATATATAGATATCAATTTTGTATATAAACCAATAGGAAAATAATGTGCAATACCGTATCTCGACAGGTGGTGGTGCTATCGAGTTGAAACCATGTGCAATCGACTCCCCGCCCTCAAATTAGTATATATACCAAATTTCAGAGCTCTAGAGCAAAAAATGAGCAAAAATGTGCATTTGCACATATGTGCATTTTCGTTTTGACCCCTTAACCTAACCCTAACCTAACCCTAACCCTAACCCTAACCCTAACCCTAACCCATGTGCATTCCAAAACGAAAGCTCGGATCGACTCAAAAACACCACCATCGTGCTCAGCGACCTCAAAATAGTATGTATGAATATAAATTTTATATCTAGGACTTGAAAAAAAAATGTGCACATTTTTGACCCCATGTGCAAACGGAAACGGAAGCTCGGATCGACTCAAAAACACCACCATCGTGTCCGGCGACCTCTAAATAGTATATATAGATATCAATTTTGTATATAAACCAATAGGAAAATAATGTGCAATACCGTATCTCGACAGGTGGTGGTGCTATCGAGTTGAAACCATGTGCAATCGACTCCCCGCCCTCAAATTAGTATATATACCAAATTTCAGAGCTCTAGAGCAAAAAATGAGCAAAAATGTGCATTTGCACATATGTGCATTTTCGTTTTGACCCCTTAACCTAACCCTAACCTAACCCTAACCCTAACCCTAACCCTAACCCTAACCTAACCCTAACCCTAACCCAGAACCATACATTTTTTTTTTTGAAAAAAATCACTAAGTCCAAATGCAAAAATCCTTCTCATAAAAATCACACCAGGGGAATCAGCGTCACATGAAACGCCTAGAAAAATAGGTCCCTGGTGACAAAATTTGGCAACACGTACTGAAAAACAACACATTTGGATCGCCTAAAAAATGCCACCATCCTCTTCAGTACCCTCCAAATAGTATATATACATGTCAAATTTGTATCTGCAACATGAAAAAAAATTGTGCAAATTTTCGACCCAATGTGCATTCCAAAACGAAAGCTCAGATCGTCTCAAAAACACTGCCATCGTGTTCAGCGACCTCGAAATAGTATATATACATGTACATTTTATATTTGGAACTTGAAATTTTTTTTGCACATTTTTCGACCATATGTGCATTCCAAAACTAAAGCTTGGATCGGCTCAAAAACACTGCCATCGTGTTCAGAGACCTCAAAATAGTATATATAGATATAAATTTTATACATGGGACTTAAAAAAAAAATGGGCAAATTTTCGACCCCATGTGCATTCCAAAACGAAAGCTCGGATCGACTCAAAAACACCACCATCGTGCTCAGCGACCTCAAAATAGTATGTATGAATATAAATTTTATATCTAGGACTTGAAAAAAAAATGTGCACATTTTTGACCCCATGTGCAAACGGAAACGGAAGCTCGGATCGACTCAAAAACACCACCATCGTGTCCGGCGACCTCTAAATAGTATATATAGATATCAATTTTGTATATAAACCAATAGGAAAATAATGTGCAATACCGTATCTCGACAGGTGGTGGTGCTATCGAGTTGAAACCATGTGCAATCGACTCCCCGCCCTCAAATTAGTATATATACCAAATTTCAGAGCTCTAGAGCAAAAAATGAGCAAAAATGTGCATTTGCACATATGTGCATTTTCGTTTTGACCCCTTAACCTAACCCTAACCTAACCCTAACCCTAACCCTAACCCTAACCCTAACCCATGTGCATTCCAAAACGAAAGCTCGGATCGACTCAAAAACACCACCATCGTGCTCAGCGACCTCAAAATAGTATGTATGAATATAAATTTTATATCTAGGACTTGAAAAAAAAATGTGCACATTTTTGACCCCATGTGCAAACGGAAACGGAAGCTCGGATCGACTCAAAAACACCACCATCGTGTCCGGCGACCTCTAAATAGTATATATAGATATCAATTTTGTATATAAACCAATAGGAAAATAATGTGCAATACCGTATCTCGACAGGTGGTGGTGCTATCGAGTTGAAACCATGTGCAATCGACTCCCCGCCCTCAAATTAGTATATATACCAAATTTCAGAGCTCTAGAGCAAAAAATGAGCAAAAATGTGCATTTGCACATATGTGCATTTTCGTTTTGACCCCTTAACCTAACCCTAACCTAACCCTAACCCTAACCCTAACCCTAACCCTAACCTAACCCTAACCCTAACCCAGAACCATACATTTTTTTTTTTGAAAAAAATCACTAAGTCCAAATGCAAAAATCCTTCTCATAAAAATCACACCAGGGGAATCAGCGTCACATGAAACGCCTAGAAAAATAGGTCCCTGGTGACAAAATTTGGCAACACGTACTGAAAAACAACACATTTGGATCGCCTAAAAAATGCCACCATCCTCTTCAGTACCCTCCAAATAGTATATATACATGTCAAATTTGTATCTGCAACATGAAAAAAAATTGTGCAAATTTTCGACCCAATGTGCATTCCAAAACGAAAGCTCAGATCGTCTCAAAAACACTGCCATCGTGTTCAGCGACCTCGAAATAGTATATATACATGTACATTTTATATTTGGAACTTGAAATTTTTTTTGCACATTTTTCGACCATATGTGCATTCCAAAACTAAAGCTTGGATCGGCTCAAAAACACTGCCATCGTGTTCAGAGACCTCAAAATAGTATATATAGATATAAATTTTATACATGGGACTTAAAAAAAAAATGGGCAAATTTTCGACCCCATGTGCATTCCAAAACGAAAGCTCGGATCGACTCAAAAACACCACCATCGTGCTCAGCGACCTCAAAATAGTATGTATGAATATAAATTTTATATCTAGGACTTGAAAAAAAAATGTGCACATTTTTGACCCCATGTGCAAACGGAAACGGAAGCTCGGATCGACTCAAAAACACCACCATCGTGTCCGGCGACCTCTAAATAGTATATATAGATATCAATTTTGTATATAAACCAATAGGAAAATAATGTGCAATACCGTATCTCGACAGGTGGTGGTGCTATCGAGTTGAAACCATGTGCAATCGACTCCCCGCCCTCAAATTAGTATATATACCAAATTTCAGAGCTCTAGAGCAAAAAATGAGCAAAAATGTGCATTTGCACATATGTGCATTTTCGTTTTGACCCCTTAACCTAACCCTAACCCTAACCCTAACCCTAACCTAACCCTAACCTAACCCTAACCCTAACCCTAACCCTAACCCTAACCTAACCCTAACCTAACCCCAACATCACAGGAGTCTGGGCACTAACCCCAATTACACCACCCCTATGGGAGTTTTTACACTAATTCATTAGAACCCCAAACCCCTCCCTTTCCTAACCCCAACATCACAGGAGTCTGGGCACTAACCCCAATTACACCACCCCTATGAGAGTCTTTACACCAAGTTCATTAGAACCCTGAACCTCTCCCTTTTCTAACCCTAACATCACAGGGGCCTGAACGTTTAACCCAAGTACACCAGCCCTCTCTATATATATCAAACACTATATGAATACAACCCTTATGGTGTGATACACTGTGTCTGACATACACTATACACCTAAAATCCACATCATTTGAGATTAGAACCCCATATACTGATTTTAACACACTTTGTATATGGGGCACCATTGACTTATACTGGGATGCAGTACTCCTTTAAAAATTCATTTTGACATTATATTTCCTTTACACAATAAAAGATCATCTGAACACACTGAATAAAATAAAAATTCCCTTCTTCACACACATAATCTAAACACAGAGGTCCTGGAGGCTGTTCTAGGTACACAGTGGTGGATTGGTCATGGTCTCTCACTCTCTCCACGTACAGATTACACCAAAGGATTGACTTTCTTCTTTCTTATTGCCCATTCAGAGATCTGTTGATGTGTGAATATTACATAATTTTGTATGATGGGGAGCGGGGGGCTTTTCTGGTTCCTGGGGTGTCCATTGGATTGTCTGGAGTGGTCAGAGCTTGATGGCCCATGCACAACCGGGTCTGGACTTGTCTGGGCTCTGGACTAACCTAACTCCTAACCTAACCCTAACCCTGGACCTTGGGTCTGGCTTTGGCCTAACTCTAACCTAACTATTTCCTTTTCCTGTCACCTCCATTTTCTATAAAGAGCATGGCTTTAGCAGCAAACAGGTTTACCTCTGATGAAGCCAAAGTGTTGGCGAAACGTTAGGCCATTTTTTATTGTTTTTAATTTTTGATTGTATTGTTTTCATGTACTTTTAAAAGTTTTTTTTAACAAGATCAAAGTACATAGATTTATATTTTTTATATTTTTTTGGGGGGGGTTCTTTTAATTGGGGAGACTCAAGGGACTGGTTCATCTTGGGTGGAATACAAACTCTTCACCTTCTTCATGGGACACCTTTAGAAAGAAACGGATCTTAAATCTCAATCAACAAGGGCAGTAAGTGAATTCACTTCTGAAACTCTATGTGGAAAGCTTTCCATACGCTTATAAGGGTGTGCACACCGAAGAAAAACAAGTGGAGTTCGAAGTTGTAATCAACGCTATGAAGATCTGCTAACTGGCTTACCATGAATCCAAACTGTCTTAACTTGAAGCCTTTTGGTTGTTTGGGAATTTCATTGGCTAATATTTGTGATTGATTTTTGAGAGAATCTTTGAGAACCAACTATTGGATTGTTCCCGCAAGTGTCCTGTGTATTTAAAAAAGATTGCTACATAGTTTGTCCACTAGATGTCACCAAGACTGAATCGACATTTGAGAGTGTAGTATTACCTTTTTATCTTAAGGAATATTTCAGACCTTTGTTATTTGTTTCCTCAATTGATTGAAGTTTTTTTATATATATTTTTTTTGTTTATGGTTTTAAATCTTTTAATTATTTTTTGGTTTTATGGGTAAGGAGTATTTGTTTATTCACATGTGTATATATTTCTGCCTCTGTAGTGTATGTTTTTAGGAGTAAAGCTCCATATCCCAAGATGTCAATTACTACTAGGAATCGATTTGAGATATTGGCAGAGTCAAACGATATAGGTGAGTTGGTGAGTAGTCCACACAATGGAAGGAAACAATTTATTAAATCAGATCCAATCTTAACTAAAAAGTATTTTAAATTGCTGCAGGCAATACACCACTCTGAGATCTTAGCCCGTACTTCACCTTCTAGGCCCTATCCAACAGGGATGTTGAAACAGGTGATTAAGTTGACCAATTTCATTAAACCCTCTTCGCCAGACGAAATCGTCCTAGAACAGGTAAAACGGAATACATTAGAATGGATGAGTGGGAACATGACCATTTTGAAGGAACATTATGATAGAGTTTTAGCAAGATTATTATCTGAAGTGGGGCAATTTGAGATGGAAGCATTTAATAGAGCAGTGATGTGGGCAAAGATGAGGTATAGAAAGAAATTTACAAACACCTCGGTAGAGACATTGAGGGAGATGCTACTGCCTGAATCTGGGACACAATGGGAGGGTGGGACAAAGAAAGGCGGCATAGACCAGGTTGCTCTAACTCCAGGAGGAACAGTAACTAGATCAGGTAGAAAGACTTATGCAACGGTAGTCAAGAGTAAGGAGGAGAAACTGGAACCAGAACTGACATCTAAACTAGAGAGGAACACACCAAATGAACAGACTGTTGAAATTGCCCAAATTCCCAACTTAGACTTGGATAAACAGGTAATTCTAGAGATTCAATCAGGCCCTCGTGAACAGAGAACAAACCGATGTAGTCTTAAATCACGTAATCGTAAACAAAGTAATGTGGCATGTGTAAAAACAGACCTGATAGTTCCCTCTCCTCTTCCTACAGAATCGACTCCCAACACGGTGGCTGGCGACGCCTCTCTCATGTCCTTAAACCCTGCGCAGGGGAGTAATGATGACAGGATAGTGGGTGGCATAATAGAAACAGATCTATTACTGAGCGACGCCCAAACGGAATCTCCCCCTTTACTTACCAGCGCGGGCGATGAGGTACGGGTAGGGAGAGCGGAGCTGGCTGACCGTCGGGAACCGTTGAGACATCCTAGGTCGAGCAGAAAGATAATTGAGTGGTCGATAGATATTGTGAAAAACACCCTTATTGTAGGAGATTCAAATTTGGCTCGAATTCCAAACTTCCTTGATGAAAACTTACAGATAGATAGTTTCCCGGGCGCTTCGTTTTACCATATCCGAGGGGTGTTGGAAAAAGTGGATCCTTGTCCCACAGTGCAGACAGTCATTCTGTCGGTGGGCCTTAACAATTGTTTGGGCAAACAGACACCACTGACCACATTGAAACAACTCCAACGTTTACTTAGAATTTCTGAAATAAAATTTCCGAATGCACAAATTTATGTACCTTTGATTAATTTTTCAGACAGATTGGAGGGAGAGGTTAAAACACTTATCCAAAAACTCAACCAGACGATAGTGGAAAAATGCAACTTCTTACCCGAGTTAAGTAAATTACGATTTCGCACCGAACAGCATGACCCGGTCCATTGGCAGGCGGACACGGCCCAAGAAATCTTGACCTTTTGGCTCGACCAGATAAACATGTAGGGGGGGAGAGGGAATTTATAACAACCACCCCCCATGTTTCAAATATCACTAATTTGTCCAATTTCAATTTGAGTGTAATAGAGAAAGAGGTACTTGAGAAGGGACTTACTTTTATTCCAACGCCAGAAAGAGTTGACCGCTCTGAACTCTATAAGAATTTACATTACTATCACCGGCGTTTGAAATGTTTGGATTATTTTGATTTTGAGACAGATTATGTTAGATTACCATTTGTCGCGAACTCTACGTGGGAACCACCTCTCGAGATGGTCTCTGGAGAAATCCGAACCTTAATTAAGCAGGATTATAAAACCTTGAAGAAATTTAGGTACAACAAACAGAAAAGGTGTAATTTGAGTCCTCGACACAAAGTTGCTATAGAGTCACTACGTCGAAATTACAGAATAGTAATTAAACCAGCCGACAAAGGCTCACAGGTGGTAATTATGAATCGTACAGATTATATACAAGAGGCAGAAAGACAATTGAGTAACCGGCAACACTATCAGCCCTTAGATGAGCCTATGCAACTGGATACACGTAAACAAATCTGTAATATTTTAATAAAACTTAAGAGGACCAAATGCATCAATCAGAAACAATTCTCTTACCTTATGGGTCCGGATGAACCTAGGATGAGACGATTTTATCTCCTCCCGAAGATCCATAAATCTCCTGAAAAGTGGTCCGTTCCCTTCAGAGTTCCTAGCGGTCGACCTATTGTTAGTGACTGTAGTTCTGAGTCTTACCGAGTGGCAGAGTATATTGATTATTTTATCAATCCCCTTTCCCAAAAACACAAGAGCTATTTACGAGACATGATTTTATTTAAAAAATAAAGGATATTTTGGTACCTGAACATGCCTTCCTCTTCTCTATTGATGTTAATTCTCTATACACAAACATTGACACAGAAATGGGTTTAGAAGCAGTAGCAAAAACATTTGAGGAATATCCAGATCCGAGCAGACCAGATACAGAGATCTTACAACTGTTGAAAATTAGCTTGTGTAGGAATGATTTTGAGTTTAATGACAAACTCTACCTGCAAATCCATGGAACAGCTATGGGAAAGAAGTTTGCACCCGCTTATGCCAACCTTTATATGAGGGTATGGGAGGAATCTGCGTTTGAAAAGTGTAAACGACTTCCCCTAGTGTATTTTAGATTCCTGGACGATATCTTTGGTATCTGGACAAATTCAGAGGATGAATTCCTGAGCTTCATAGAGGTTTTAAACACACATCATTCTAGTATAACAATCACATATAACATTCAGAAGGAAAAATTAGAGTTTTTGGACACACAAGTCTTCTTTAGAAAACCTTCCAAGAGTTACAAGGGCCTAGCCACTAAAGTATTCTTCAAAGAAACTGACAGACATGCTCTGCTACACAAAAACAGTTATCACCCAAAACACACTTTTAAGGGTATTGTTAAGTCACAATTAATACGATTTCACAGAATATGTACTTACCCGGACGACGTCGAAGAAGCCACGCGGACCCTATTTAGAGCTCTTAGAACCAGGGGATACTCGGCCAGATTCCTGAGGGGAATTAAGAGTGAGGTAAATCAGATTTTCAGTGATAAAACACAAGGTGTTGTTAATCGAGAACAATTAATACATCCTAAATCGAATACTGAAATCGTTCCCTTAGTTCTTACCTTCTCTAATCAGTTGGGTAAGTTTACAAGAAAGATTAAAACAAACTTTCAAAGAACCCAAAAGACCGTGAGACCGTTGGCTCAACATAAAATCATTTCGGCGTATAGGAAAAATAAGAACTTGAAGGATATTTTGGTTTCTTCGAGCCTAAGAGGGAGAAAGGGAAATGGGAAAGGTACAAATACAGAACATCAAACGTTGAGAAAATTTATAAAAAACCCATACTCAAAGGTAGGAGTTCCAGTACGGCAATGTGTTGATTTTAATAAAACAAATGTGGTTTACATGATTCAGTGTACAGAGTGCAGAAAGATATACATAGGTGAAACTAAAAATTCCTTAAAGGAAAGGTATAAACAACATGTCTATCAAATACAAAAAGGGAAAAAGGATACAATTTTATATAATCATTTTAAAGAACATGGTGTAAAAAATTTTAAAATTCAAGGGGTTGAAAGTAATAGGGGGTGGAACAGACAACAAAGACTTACAACTGAAAGAAGATGGATACGATTGTTAGACACCCGTGATCCAAGGGGTCTAAATGAAAAATACTCTTGATGAGATCCACTTTGAGTAAAAAAATGTCTGGGTCTTGTTCTGTGGGTGGGAGTTTTTGTCTTTTAAGGGGTATGAGTATAGGGATAGTAGTATGATTGAAGAGATGTTAACATGTGTGTGTGGTGATGATTTGCACTTTTATTGTGAAATACTTTAATACTTATGAGTTAAGTATTGTCTAGCACTTATTATTTATAATTTAATTTTTTTCTTCCTTTTTGGTGTGTTTGTATTTATGGCTTTATTTTATTAAAATTGTTTGGTTCTTTTTTCATCTCTTCTTTAGTATAACATCTCATTCTATTGCCCTGACCTGCCCCTTATCCCTAACCCCAACCCCAGTAGACCAATGCGAATCCCAACCCTATAATTTATAACCCTAGTTATTTTACTTTTATTCTATTTCCCTGACCTAACCCCTGCTCTTAACCCCAACCCCAGAAGACCAATGCGAATTCCACCCTATATTTTATAACTCTAGGTATTTTATTTTTATTTTATTGCCCTGCCCCAACCCCTACTCCTAAACCCAACTCCAGAATAATCTATATTTTTAGTTTTATATTTTATTCTTTTAATCTTATTTTAAACTAATTTACTGGTCCTCCTTTTGATTTCAAGTGATGTATTGTTTAGATGAGTTTTAATTATATTCTGTTTACCCATATAATTTTTTTTATTTTATTTTATTTATTTTTATTTATTTTTTTTATTATTATTATTTTTTTTTTCTAAAATATAATTAGTCTAGTTTAATGGGAAGAAGATAAATTTTAAACCTGTGCCAGTGCATTCTCCATGTCTAAGGACATGGAGCTTCAATCCCCTAACCTAACCCTAACCCTAACCCTAACTCTAGTTTAGACAGCGAGTGTCCGGACTGTGATCGTTTTACGACATGTCATTTAGCGGGTTGTTTTTCCTGTGTGTGTTTTATGTCAAGCGTATGCTGTCATGTTTATCGCTGTCAAAAAAAAGTTTTATTGTTCTGGACTGACAGTTGCCGCCAGCGTCTCTCTCCCCCCACCCTCCCTCCTTTCTCGCCCGTGCGCGTCTCACCACTGCGTGTCTCGCTGCGGGTGTGTGTTGTTGAATCTAAAGTTTTGCAACATCAAAAGTTTATTTAAAGCTTTAAATAAACTTTTGATTAGATATATATTAGATGTATCTGGTTAAACTTAAAGCCGATATTTTCTATTGAACTATTTCTTTAGTTTCTGATCAGACACAAAGTTTCTGATGCTGATCTTGATCTGATGCTGATCCTAACCTAACCCACTTACACGCACGCCGAGAGACTGCTCTATTTGGCGGACGCACTAACGCGTACAAGCTCTATCATAAAGCCGCCGAAGGTGAGAAAATCAGATATGTTGATTTTACAAGTCTGTATCCCTTCTGTCAGGCCAAGAAGTGCTACCCGATAGGACATCCCCAGATAATTTTAAAGGATTTTGAACCCCTTGAAAATGATTATGATTGCGTCTAGAATTGTATGACCTTATGGACAGGCTGAATGAACGTGTGCTTTACAGCGATACCGACAGCGTGATTTTCACGTCTAAAGACGGCGAGTGGGATCCTCCGCTGGGGCCGTATCTAGGTAATCTGACTGATGAAATTGGGGATGATGATTTTGCGGTCGAGTTTGTGTCGTGCGGTCCAAAAACATACGCCTACCGTACCGCAAAGGGGCACTCTGTCCTAAAGGCCAAAGGCATCGTGCAAAATTATACAAACTCCCAAATTATCACATTAGACACTCTGGTTGATCTTGTCCGTGATTATGTTAATGAGGGTGATCGTGACAGACACGTGCTAGCTTCTGCTGACAGCATTGTGAGGAATAAAAGACACCTCACGCTCCACAACAAGACAGTTGTGAAGAAGTTTAAACTCGTATACAACAAGCGAGTAATAAACAAAGAAAATCTGACGACGTTACCGTATGGATTTTGATAACGTTTTTGGGCATAAAGGTGTCCGGGATGCTAAAGGCCATGACTTTAGGCTACAGCATCCATTCTCTTTAATTGTAGCGGGACCATCCAACAGTGGGAAATCAATGGGAAATCAATCTTTGTTAAGATGTTGTTGGAAAATGCTGTAAATTTGATTTCTGAAAAGATTGAGAGTATTGTAATTATATATGAATGTTGGCAAAAAAAATTTATGAAGAAATATCAAGAATGTACAAAATTAAATTCATTGAAGGGATTCCACAGACTCTGAATGATGATCATTTGTTTCCTGTTAATAAAACATCTCTGCTAATCTAGACGATGCCATGCGTGATGCTTCTGGAAACATCGAAGTGGAAAAGGCATTCACTCAGTATGTACACCACAGAAACTTGAGCGTTATTTATATTGTACAGAATTTATTTTGCCAGGGAAAGTCGAGCAGGACTATAGCTTTGAACACAAATTATCTAATTCTTTTTTTAATGGGATTTTTAATGACCACAGAGAGTCAGGACCTCGGTTTAACGTCTCATCCGAAGGACGGTGCTTTTTTGACAGTATAGTGTCCCCATCACTATACTGGGGCATTAGGACCCACACAGACCACAGGGTGAGCACCCCCTGCTGGTCTCACTAACACCTCTACCAGCAGCAACCTGGTTTTCCCAGGTGGTCTCCCATCCAAGTACTGACCAGGCTCAGCCCTGCTTAGCTTCAGTGGGCAAGCTGTCTTGGGCTACAGGGTGATATGGCTGCTCATGGTTCTAGCCAGACAGATGTACCCCGGAGAAACAAAATATTTTATGGAGGCTTACAAAGACGCAACCGGTCAACCTTTTGGGTATCTTATGATTGACTATAAAACCAAAACACCGGAGCTGTATCGTCTCAGAACAGATTTGCTTTCACCGCATCCCAGAGGCGGACAGAGTACACAGCTTCATTACTTGAGTAAGAGTACAGTTACCACTTGCTAAATTTTACTCAAGTACAAGTAAAAGTACTGCAGTCAGATGTTTACTCAAGTAAAAGTAAAAAGTACTTGTTTTCAAAAGTACTTGAGTATCAAGAGTACAAGAGTAAATTTTTAAAATTTGCATTACTACTGCCACAGTGCACATTGAACCACGTGAGATGATTGACAGCTGTTCAGCAAATGATAGAGCTCTGAGGTCAAATCTGACACGAATCAGGAAGAGGAGACACACATCTCACTCCGTTCGCTCATTGAGCTCTTCAGATCGCATAATTCAGTGGAAAATGAATAGAAATCTTATTCTGTAAGACTAAATATTTTACTAACATGTGATAATTAATCATTATTTCTCCAAATATGCGCACCATTGTACTAATAGCCCTGGCGGATTCTGTATATTTTATGTATTTGAATACAAATAAACCGGAGAAGACGAGAATGAATGTTTTATGAGTGACAATTTCTATTCAAAATAACGAACGTTAAAGATTCATTATTTTGCACTTCTGGCATAAATTAAGAAATGAATGTCACTGCAAACCAGTTTAATTACAAACAGTGGTCAAATGTCGAAGCTGGAGTCTTAAACCTGTCTTGTGATGCTGAGTTTGTCCAGATCAAGTAAGAGTGTGATGTTTTGAAGAGTAATGAATTTTGAACAACAATAATCCGGGATCACCAGTGATCCCTGCCGCTCTCAAGGGGTTACATTTTTGTAAGCGGTGATGAAGCTCTGTTTTGGTAAACACAGCAAACACTTAAAGCGAAAACTATCATTAATTTATTTAGAAAATTAAAATTGTCTGGTGAGGTTGAGCCATGGGTTGTCACATTCCCAGGATGGACCTGCTGTGTCTTCATCCATTGTTTCGTCCATGGCTTCTTCTCTTATCTAAATCTGACTCTTGGGACTTTGGTGGAAAGCTGAAGGTGATAGCTGATAGGCTGTCCCAATCGGTGGCGCCTGCACAATCCAATCACGTTTTAGAAAAGGGAAACAACAAATCGAGGGTTTCTGAGATTTTTCTTTTTTTCTTTTTTATAAGAAGTAACGGGTACTCACGGTTATGGATAGAAATGTAGTGGAGTAAAGAGTACAATATTTGCCTCTCAAATGTACTTGAGTAAAGTCATGAGTACTCCCCAAAAATAATACTCGGGTAAAGTACCGATCCCTAAAAATTGTACTTAAGTACTGTACTCAAGTAAATGTACTCCGTTACTGTCCGGCTCTGCCGCATCCAGTGGTGTACGTCCGGAAAAGAAAACAAAGAGTTTGAAAATGTCTGATAGACTTTGTAGAAACCTCCCTCTTTTAAAACTTCTATTAAAATCATCACCCAAACAGAGACGTGTAATTCTACAATCTGCCACGGATGATTTCGTTGTGGCATTGTGCGAACTAGCTCTTAATTTATTACACGGACATATACCTCTAAAGCATGTGCAGTACCAAAAATTGAGAAAGAAGAAACAAGAGATAAAAATCGTTGCGGACAAGAAGATTAGTGTGGGGAGAAAGAGACGTTTGATAAACCAGCAGGGTGGTTTCCTTCTTCCCCTCCTAAGCGTTGCTATCCCTTTTATTACCAGTCTGATTGCCTCTAGATAAAGACCAGAGAATGGAATATGCGGAGAAAATGTATCTAGTCCCACAGCACCAACTGGATAAACTAAAGACCGAATCCCCTCGTGAATCTATTCAACAGAATGTCGAAAGCGATATGGATGAATCTATACGAAATATTTTGCACAGAAATGATTTGGATGTTTATGAAAAAGCAAAGTTGTACTCGAACGCCTTACAGAGGTTTTTAACAATCGCAAAACACAGAGACCGTGAAGTCAACACTTTAACATTAAGCCTTCCCCCATCTGATCACGCAGATAAGGAGCAAACTACTTTGGCTGTTAAGGATGATGCTGCAGACGATGTTGTGACTGATGTGTTAAACAATGCACTGCAAAAAAGTTTTAAAAACATCAGGTACACTTTAGATAAAATGTCTAAAGCTAAAGATGTATCTTCATGGACAGGTTGAGGGGAATTTGTGTTTAGGGGAAGACCTATACATGGGTCCCATTTGTTTGATTTAGTGAAAAGTGTTACCGCTTCGCATAAGATCACAGACCTGTAGGCTGGTCAGAGTTTTTAGAGGCGATCTCATTGTTAAATATGCCCTATTCTATACTACCAAACCATGCAGTCAGACAGGCTGTTCAGTCTTTTAAATCACCGGCCACATCACCTGGTGTGCCGGCTCCTTACGGAAAAAGTAAAAAACGAAGATCACGGGCTCGAGCATCTGTTGCTCTATCGGATGAACCTCTGTTTAAATCACCCAATCTAGATTATAACAAATGGTTACGTTGTCTAATTTTTTTTTCCATTGATGTTGTTGTTGTTGTTGAATGTCTGTATTAATAAATAAAAAACAATGTTTCTGAAAAATCTTGTTCTGGTTAATAGTGTATTTATTGAATAAACAATAAAACATTATACAAACATGTATCCCGTCTGCACACACTGAACACATTTAAACACATTTTTATAACAATCAGACGGTTTTATCTTTTTCACAAAACACGATACCATGTTGTCATTTTTAAGCAGATCATCTGTATACTTTTTTAAAACATTTTCATATTCACGATCAATGCACATATTATACAGGAAAAAAACACAATGCTGACCGCAGGTATCTGTTGAGAAATCCTGGACTTGCTTGGCAGAGTATTGCACTTTTACAGAATTGAGATTTAAAAAGTCGTTGATTTGATGGGGAAAACGGTAATAATCCGATCTGTTGCCAAAACTGTCAAAAAAACAACCCACTCCGTATTTGTTTATGTAAATAGCTAACCAATGTTCGCCGGGGAGTCCGGACGGGTGTGTATTAATTATGACCATGGCAGGCAATGTTCTTAAGGGGTCAGCTGGTAAATGGTCACACGGCACCACTCCTAGGAAATGTGTGTTGCATGAGATTTTATCCATTAGGCTCGTTAGTTGAAGAGTGTTCATGATTAATAGTAATCAATCATAACCAGAATTGAATCATAAATCGCATGTACGATCAGAGTTATCGTATTTTGGAGAGGCTGCCTAAAACGAAGTTCTAATCTGATATTGTCTGATTTGACTAGCGACACGTGACACCCACATTCTTCATCTGGTGTGAGGTTAAACGCGTAGAGTTTATATCCGTGCAGAAAGGCCTCTCTATCGATAGACAGAGCTTGATTTTTCAAATGTTTTCCCGAGGCCAATGCTAGCTGGTAAAATTCCCTTACAGCAGCACCGCTGCCAAAGTCAGGCTGGAGAGGTTTTGAAGGTGTTTGAACGCCGTCAGAATAGATCGCCAAGAATTCCAGATCGTAGTTTTTAAATGCAAAGGGGTTTTTATTATAAGCGCCTGTAAAAGTGTCATTATCAACCATCGCCAGAACGATGGATTTGGGTAGGTTTCCTAAAAATAAGTTTTCTTGGTTACATACACGGGAACCAGCAGGTATGGAGAAGTTTTTCAAACACACTCTGTCGATGGGGTATTTGGCTGTAGCTGATAACAGAGCCTGAGCATGTCCGTTTGGGCAAACAAACTTCCAATAGGATAATTCACTAAACCCACAGGCGCTCCGGCGGCTATGTCCGTACCGTTAGGATTAGTAATTTTCACCCTTAAAAACAGCAATGTGTTATTTAAATCGATATAATCCTCTCCGGTTCCTGCTATAAAAAATTCCAACGGGGCTGTGTCTGATAGTGCTGATAAAGGTGGTATTTCTACATAAGTATTTTTTTCAATAGATGTCTGAGTCAGAGGTACCGTGAATAAATCCAGTTCGGATTTAATACACTCTTCTGACATGTTGTGTAGCAGTGCCATGATCTAGAAAATAGTTTTAACTCTCTTTGCCAGTGTTTTTTTTGCTGATGTCTTACACACTTTTGCAAGACATAACCATCAAACCCGACTCGTCTTGATCGTGGTTGTTGAAAGAGCCTGACATCGTATTGCTAACGACGTCACTAAATATGTTTTTTCGCCGCAGATTTAAGATGCGGTTTGGCTATATTAAAGCCACGCTTCAACAAGGGCATGGCGAATCTAAACAGGCCTCTGAAAAGACCCCCCAGCCCATTACCGTACATGACCCCACCGCCCGCATATCCTGGTAGTCCATTTCCAGCCTGGTTTGTATAATATGTCACGTAGCGCTCGGGGTTTGCGTTATAATTATAATTGTAATAAGACATTACTGAATATTAAAAAGATGACTGCTTGACGGGTCTAAAATGTAGTTTAACACACACTTTACCGTAAGAAAACGCAACGTCTTTGTTTTGATCGTCCTTTACTTCAATAGCAATTTCTGTGATAACGGACTTGTTTGTAGGTACGTAATGAGGTTTGTCGTATCTAATACTGACGATGTTGTTGTTTTCACCAGTTATATGTACACATCCTAGGAGCGGCACATATGCGTCACCTACTGATTGATATTCAATAATGTCCGTGTAGATATAGAGCGAATAGAAGCCTCCATGTATGTCTGCTTGATGCGGGCCTCTTGTCGTAATATCTTTGACAGACTCCGAGTCGGGTGCCCGCATGGCCATCCCTATAGGCACATTCAGTTTCAGCCCTAAAATAACGGCCAACTTTCCGCTAAACATTAACAAGACACCGGCTGGTGCTTTTAAAAAGACCCTGTTTCTTATGTTATCATAGCCCATGACTCCGTTAGGTTTTAGAGCCTTGTTTATTTCACTAATCACCGATGTGACATTTTCATAATATCCTGCTTTTATAAACAGTCGTTTACTATCGTTGTAAATATTGGACTCTCCTACTTTTTTGTAATTATATCAAAAAATGCGTCTTCGGTACTAAATGTGTACCATGTTCTAGGATATTCAATTTCAACAATCCCCACTTCCCATTTGCCTCTCAGGTTTATAGGATTACCTAACAGTGTCCTATAATTTGAGATAGTATTGTTGGTGTAGACATCCAAAGATGCGTTGCATGGTAATGTAACATTAAATCCGCCGTCACCCATGTCTGCTTTTTATTGGACTGACTTTAGTCTGCGTGGGTTTCTCCTTTTTAAGGATTCTGTATATCGACCACCTCTTTTTCTGCGACCCAGCTATTAAATTTATCAGGCCATCCGAGCCATTTCACTAAAACCAATATTTTTTGCCACGTTTTTTCTTGTCTAAGATTTTTTCTACTTTAAATGCCTTGTTTTCACACACAGATATTTTTTGTAATTCTTGTTCATAAAAGCGTCCATCAATAACATCGTTATCGTAATCCTGTAATTTGTAGACCGGTGGATCCCGGGGTATACACTCTGCGATTGTAAAATACTCTTCTGTGTAATTCTGTTCATAACCTTTCGCGAACGGACCCCTTACTTTGGAGAATCTGACAACATCACCGATCTTGTATTTAAAACACACGGGTTTGTCTTGTCGCACTCCTGCAGGTCCATACAGATTTTCAAACACGACGTGTTCAATATCTTTGTTGACATCCACTGGTCTCATCTTAATACTCCTGTGATAAGTGGTGTTGTATCCCAGCGTGATATCTTGTAACACGTCAATATATCTCCTGGAGTTTGTGGCTGTTAAAAAACGCCACATCAAGTTTTTGAGACTGCGATTAAACCTTTCAACCACAGAAGCTTTTAAATCCGATGCGACGGCAAAATGATGAATATTATATTTTTTAACAACTTCTTGAAAATGCTTGTTAAAAATTCTTTCCCCTGATCCGTCTGTATTTTTTGAGGTACCCGACCTTCATCAAGTATTGATTCAAAAGCCTTAGCGACCTCAACACCGCTTTTGTTCTTTAAGACCAGAGTCCACGCATATTTACTAAACACATCTATGCATGTAAGTAAAAATTGTGTGTAGTCATTTTCCTTGGAATATGCAGACATGTCGACCAAATCAGCTTGAAACTGCATGTCTATCCCGTAAACAATCACTTTGTTTCTTTTGATTTTAAGAGGTGCCTGTCTATGTAATGTGTAGGCATCCTGTGAGGAGAGCCATTCTGAAACCTTGTCGTCATTTAGCAGTACATCGTAATCTTTTAAAACAGCTTGTTTTAAACGATTTTTACCACCTAAAGCCCCGGGGTTGGAGGGTGTGTAATAAACCTTGCTCATGATCTCTGCCGACATGATGTCGTCTCATCAGACCACAAATAAGTAATGCGTGAGAGTTGGGTAGAAAGTCTTTTTTATTTTCACACAGCAACAATAATACAGAAAGCCATTACACGGTGTCTAAATACCATAAAAAGTGTATACATGAAAATGTTTTTTATCAATCATATATTCAGCAGGTGTTGCGACAACTTCGTACACATTAAACTGTGGATTCTTTAACTCTTTCACCGCCAGCATTTTTAAAAAAAGTTGCCAGCCAGCGCCAGCGTTTTTCATGATTTTCACCAAAGTTTAATGCCTTCCAGAAAATGTTCTTCTTTAAATATATAAACATACAATATACCAAAGACCCTCTGCTTTCAAACAAAAAAAACCGTTTCATCCTACCTTTAGTGGTTCTTTTGTAATCAGCTTTTGAATATGGGTAGGTTTCTGCAAAAACATCACATTTTGAGCAAAAAGCAGAGATAATTCCATTTTTGTGACGGACTTTTCATAGAGATCCCATTCAGAGCGATCTTTAAAACAGACACGGACATGCAGCAGCATGCCATAGGGCAATACTTCCGGGTTTAAAAAGTTGCGGAAGGGCCACCTGGTGGATATTAGCGGTATTGCGGAAAGACGGAAAATCTCGTCATTGGCGGGGAAGCGTTTTCTCTTAATTGACGAGATATCTCGTCAATGGCGGGGAAAGAGTTAAAATCATAGCAATGCATAAATCAATTACATATGTAGACATTGTGATTACATCGCCTATGTAAAAATCATTATGACTTTTATACATCAAATCTAGAGTTTTTTTAATAAAAATACAAGGATGATCTTCGGCATTAACACACATCTGCACCATGGTATACCATGACTTAGCAATATCTCGAACATCAGACATTTGTTGTTTGAGGCTGGTCACACGTTTGACGGTGCTTTCACAAGCATCAGGTTTGAAATCAAAGTCAGTTTCAAGAGATATCACGCTACATAAGAGTTTAACCAGTTCACGTTTATAATGGTTTTTAAACATATTTTTAATCAGTCCGGCAAAACACAGGTTCCCCATCTGAAAATCGATGTCAGTTCAAACTCAGCAGATTTTACTCCAGGAGTCCACACAATCGTAGACGAGTTTCTCACAATTCCTGCGACTAGCTCATCTGTAATTTCTTTCAGCTTAGCCACAACGTAAGGCTCAGACCTTAATTCACACAGAATAGCGTCCACAGCACCTTGGATCCTCAGGGGATGAGGTTTCAGACCGATCTGGTTCAGAGCTTGTACGATGATGTGTTTAAACTCCGGTTTAAACAAGGTTCTGGTGAAATCTTCATATAAAGTCAAAGTAATAGGGCGTGGGTTCATAGAGGCAGCCGTGTTGTATTTGACTAGGGTGGTTGATTTTGCAGCCGTAGCATTCACGTTTCATCTTTGAACCGACGGTGCTTTTCAGAACGGACGCAACAATGGCCTTTATTAGTTTAAAGCCAGCGACGCCGATACAGCCGTCCACGCCGTCCTCTGATGCACCGTGCGCGGCTTTGGCGATGTTACAGCTACGCGTTGTGATGAAATTCAGGTTGTGATAGCCCAGCTCTCTGCAGAACTCATCCAGCCAACTAGGCGGTGTGTCTTCAGCACTTGGCGGGGGAGCCTCCATGGTATCGGGTGTATCTTTGACTGTGTGGCAGGGTGTTTCAGAGTCTTGAGACATTATGGATCAGTGTGTTTGTGGGTCTGTGCCGGCTCATTTAATGCTTGTAGTAAGTGGGCGGAGTCTGCATCTCGTCGGTCTCAGCCATGCTTCCGCGAGGGTCAAACAATTTAACCCTTATGGTGTTGTATTGTTCAAGCATCTTGCACCATCTAAACATTTTGTCAATGTGATCAAAAACATCTCCAAGCACTTGAACATCGCGCCACTGGAATATGAATTGCAGATCGTAGTGGTTGTTGTGCTCATCCTCTGGTATAGGCCATGTATACTCAGAAATCTTTGATGCGTCTCTACAGGTGAAAATGTAGACACACTCATCAAGTTTCTTTTTACACTGGTTGGCGACTACACGATAGCGCATCCCCCGTGTCACACCGTTCCACTCTCCAACGTACAACGGTACGTCACAAAATCCTTGCACATCTTTCCAGATACGTTTGTAGAACAAGGACCAGTCTTTAGCAGGGAGAAAAAGGAATGGATCGCCGTATGTATGTTTCTCACCAGATTCCACACTGTAAAGCTTTACAGTGCGTAATTTCTTGTCAAACTCGTAGTACCCCAAACGCTTGTCAGCCATTAGAAATTCATATTTAACCATGTCTTCCGAATCGTGTAAAAATTCTGTCATACGCACACGATGTCCCACACCCCTCCGAGGTGCAAAAGTTAGATCCTCATCGATTTCCATACCAGAAGCCGGAGGTGTATTAAATGCTTCAGCCATTGTCCAACGGTTAAGACAGAGTCAATGTCTTTTCAGTCACTGAAAACCTATAAGCTGTTTTAAACAAGCCTATCTTATAACTTATTTATACAACACACACCCGCAGCGAGACACGCAGTGGTGAGACGCGCATGGGCAAGAAAGGAGGGAGGGTGGGGGGAGAGAGACGCTGGCGCCAACTGTCAGTCCAGAACAATAAAACTTTTTTTGACAGCAATAAACATGACAGCATACGCTTGACATAAAACACACACAGGAAAAACAACCCGCTAAATGACATGTCGTAAAACGATCACAGTCCGGACACTCGCTGTCTAAACTAGACAGCTTGTACAACTTTTGATTGATAGTCCCGCCCCCTGTCAAACACGACCTGTCAGAACACTAACTGTCAAAACACTATCTGTCAAAAAAGTCATAAAACACAAACTGTCAAAACACCATCTGTCAAGGGAGTCATAAAACACGAACTGTCAAAACACCATCTGTCAAGGGGTCATAAAACACGACCTGTCAGAACACGACCTGTCAGAACACGACCTGTCAAGGGGGTCATAAATCATTAGTTTGACGAATGCCGTCCCACTATAAATACTCACCACATTGCACGTGCAGCTTGCAGTGACGTAACTGTGATGTCTACTCGAAAAAGGTCTATACAGGTATTTAAAAATATACTGTTTAGAGGTCCTTGGTACAATAAGAAGTCTATGTCTTATCGAAGTTTAATAGAAGGAAATGTGATGCTCTCTAGTGATTGTTCATTAGTCATTTTTTGTTTATGTATAGCCTATAACCAGAGGCGTCATGCCCATTCAAACTGATAACTGGTAATTATTTAGATTAACTAGCCTATTTAAGCACAAATAACCCCGCGCTGAATCGAAAGGACTGTGGGTGGCAGTAGTCTTCATAGTTTAAGTTCAGAATGAGTGAGAAAAGCAGCAGGGCAAAGTTGATTTATCAAACAGTCCATTACTTTTCTTTATCTATCCTGAATTTGTGAATGTCCTGTAAATGATGTGAATCAGTGCTGCTCTGACAGCCTGGTCAGTTGTGTCAATATATTTAAACTTTTGTTAACCCTCTGGGGTCTAAGGGGTTTTTAGGGCCCTGGGGAAGTTTTGACATGCACTGACATTTGTGCTTTTTTCAGTTGCTTGAAAACATATTAATGGCAAAAGTCTCATAACACTGTGTTCATCACAAACTGGGCTACAATATCATATAATCAACATGTATGTACATGTTTGTATTTTTGAGAGAAAAATGTTTATGCGTGGTTTTTGAAAAAGCAAAATTTTTAAGTCACTGATATAACTCCACAAAACTCATTCTAAACATGTTTTCCCAAGACTTTCCAAACTGGATCTAGTAGTCTAGAGTTTATTCTTCAAAATGATGTGAAAATCATATGGCCTACTCAATCACATAAAGCAATGCATTGATTTACAATTTCTAAGACACTTTTGCTTGGGAAAGCTGTATGCGTGGAGGCGGGAAAGCTCCTGAATAATCAGTGATTGACAGCTGAGAGACAAAAGAGTTGAATAATGATCACTAATGAGCCTTGTGGGGATGTTCAACAGGAATGTAACCCTCAGTAAAACCATGATACGGTTTACTTTTCAATACAATGTAAACACACACACTATATATATATATATATATTTATTTATATTTCTATTGAAATATTTTCTATTAATATCACAATTATAAGTTACCTTTTAAAAACCATAGTAGCCTAATCATGGTAAAGGTATTGTTTGGCTATCATAAAGTGAACACAGGGTTTGTGTTTGGTTGGCCAGCGAGAGGTTTACTTTTGTGCAGTAAAAAGCTCAAAAGAACAACTGCCTATCGTTGTCTGGACTCCTGTTTGTGTTTTTGTAATCATTATAGTAGAAACACAACCAGGGACACGCGTGATAAACTTATCAATGTTTGTTTACAGCCGCCGCCATTACCTCACGTGTTGATCATGAAAGCAGTGAATGTGTGCACATGCGAGTGATCCTGTGTTTAATAAACTTGCTGTGCGGAGATATGCGCTTAGACGCAACTAAATAAGGATTGTACTGTTTGCAATCGCGTATTTTATAAGAATACCAAAAAGCGCGTCGAGTTTCCTGACTCGCGTGTTTGTGTATGTGCGTTCCCGTCGCCTCAGCTGTTTGACGGAAGACAAAGAAAACACTCGCGTCTGGAGAAACTGACACACATCCGCAAGTAATAAGGATTTATATGTCGGACATCGATCCCGTCACACTGACCAAGCACACACACTCGCGTCTGTCTGGAGATTTAGGCGCGAGTAAACAAGTATGTGATGTGTGCAATCGCATCTTTTATAATGATACCACAAAGCGCTTCAAATATGATGCATTGTGTGTTTGTGTGTGCGTTTGGACGTCGATCGAGTCACACTCGCGTCTGGAGATAACTTTAGTTACAGTCACGAGTAAACAAGTAGATGTCATGTTTCCAGCACTCGGATTAAAACTTAACACAGCAGTGAATGGTGTGGAATGTCCATTGACTGTCAATATGCAGAGACGGAATGGAATGTCCATTGACTGTGGGGTTGACTAATGAATATGGATGATCTCTGCTCTTTTCTTCAATGGAGCGGGGCGTGGCTCATTATAGATAATGAAGCAACAGAAGAAAGACGGTACATCTCTCTCTTCTAATACAGTTAACAACGAATTACAATATTTGTTTTCGATTTCACTTACATCTTCCAAAAGCAGACATTCCAAGCATTATGTAGACATTTATCTTTTGTTTATATGACAAATATTCGTTAAGTTAGAGTTAATTTTTCTGACGTGTTTCTGAAAGGACTTCACTGAGGGAGAGAGAACAAAACGCGCATCATGTTTATTTTCTTAATTTTGCGAAAAGCAAAACATGCTGTTTTTATTGGGAGTGGACAGAAAAAAACTAGACAATTTAACGTTTTAAATGATGTATAAATCATATCTGTATGTCAAAAATCAGCAGAGTTATCTAAGTCTCTTTGGGGAGTGATCGAAAAATAAAGAGTTTGCGGCGCCCGCGCCGCAGCCGACCCCAGAGTGTTAAAAAAAGAATTAGGCCTAAGAGAAGTCCCCTTTTTTACTTGAGCATCTGCCCTCTGTGCAGGTCTCTGTGCAGGTCCCTGCTTGCAACAAAAATATCTACATGTATTGATATTGTCCTACAGGTAGTGATCACCAGCTGTAATGTGTCAGTGTAAATCCTGTAAAAGAAGAGGTGTTTCTAACAAAAAGAACCATATAATATATACAATTTGATTGTGTGCGTGGGGGCCTACAAGACATTGTGCCCAGGGGCCTACGAATTCTTAATCTGGGCCTGACCGTCTCAACGTTATATTAGTAGAGATTTCTAGATTCATCTTGGTACAACGCCAAAGTTCGCCGGCGTTCACAGGGGCGCGGAATCACACATGTTCACATATTGTCAGGAAATAAACTTCGGAGTCAAGTGCAAGTTAACAATATTCATTTAGAAAAATAGAATGAGAGATCTGGAGAGCAAAGTCACTGGTAGATCCACACACAGCACACACCCGTTGACTCACTCTGGATGATAACACTACTGTGGGAATGAAGCACTCCCACAGTAGGAGAGAGTGAGTCGGCGCTACACGATAATCCAGTACAGATCCGAAGAGAGAGAGAGAGCCACCCACGCACTCCGTCGAGAACACCAGCACAGTCACCACACGCAACAGAGGGATGAAACACGCCGCCCTGAAGGTGGATGACAGGCGGAGATGGAAGATGGTAAATCCAAGTTCTCAGACGGGTAATCCACTGTGAAATCCTGATGTAGAAGAGCCACCCGGAAACCACTGGTCACCGCCTAAAAACGAAGCGAACCAGCGGTTCCGAGAAACAACAGTCGTTAGAGTCAATGTAATCCACAATGGTAAAAAGGTGTACTCCACTCACGGGTGATGATGCAAACCGGAGAGAAACAGAGACAGCTGGTATACTGCCTAGAAACGAAGCGAACCAGCTGTACCGAGAGACAAACAAAGTCAATGAGTTCCAGTAATCCACAAGCGAGCGGTCCGGGCGAAGACGAGTCCCTGAACGCCGAAAACCAAACCTGGGGTAAAAAGAGGAAGAGACAGAGAGCGACTGACAAGACAAGGCAGGGCAGCAGGACTGTGATAAAACAATGAGCGCGCAACGAAAGACAGGACTACGTGCAATATAAAGGAAAATGTAAACGAGACACCACCGGTGAACAATTACCGAAACAAGGGGGCGGAGTTAGTGAACACACGAGGAACCGGCACCACAGGTAAACAACACACACACACAGATCACACAGCCATCGATCACCCAGCAGTCATGACACATATGAGGTAAAATTGAATGCAAAAATCCATTCCTCTAATAATTTTATCTAAACATATATTTGTTTAATCATTATTGAACATTCAACTCAATCACGTGGCTATAGCTTATGTAATAGCTTATGGATTTAAAATGACATTTATTTGATAGGATAATGCAGTTGTTGTACAAAATGCATTAATGGCACAATTAAACAAGTAATTAAACAAAACGTAAATAAACAAAACATGTCGTTTCAGATGTAAATATGATGCAAATATGTAATTATTCCGATTGAATAGTATTTTGATATGAAAGTTAGTCAACACTTTTATTTTGGAGGTTTTTGCATGAAGGCAGGAGCGCTCAAATTTTTAGTAATGTAAGTGCCATGAAAAAGAGTGAAAGCTCTATAATATTATGTTTGATGTCTGTGTATGCGCACATTTCTGTGAGCTGTGCACACTGTGCCCCCTTAAAAAAAAGGAAATTGTTACAAACTATACCCTGCTTATTCTGAGTAAAGAAAAGCAATCAACGTGTATGTTTAAGTGATGTGATGAAGACACTTAGACTTATCAAGAGACTATTAAATATAAAAGACAGCTGGAAGATCAAAATGGGAAATTACACTACCAGATATAAAACACAGTGCAGTTCATTTCAAACAGAAGTGCAAACCGAATTCAAAATCCTGCAACCACCCGGGTCCGGGTATCATTCGTTCATTTGTTTTTCTTTTCACATATAAAAACGAAAAAACGAGAAAACAACTCCTTTTTTCATTTTTTTTTTTTTTTGAAAAACGAAATTATGATTCGATTTTTTGTTTTCCCGTCCTTCCACTTGATATTTCGATTGTGTCCAGTGGGTGGTGCTAAATCTGTTTGGCAGGATATGCGTTCATTTTTTTTTTTCAAAATAAAAGTTTTTTCCAACACTGTATTTGTTAGCCTGTAAAATTATTGTCTATGTGCATGCTATTTGTCACCCAATTATTTGGCTTCAGTGATTGAAAAATATATTAAAATAGCCTAAATGTAAACATGTTCACGCATAGTTGTTATCATACAAATTTAAATGATACTTTTAATCTTTGTTTTAGGTTTTTTTTTATTACTTAAAATTCTTATGAATACTATAGTTTTTATAATGTCTCTTTGTTATTTATGTACTTTATGCACATACAGGATTTAGGGGGCAGGACTAGGCTGGGGGCTTGAGTTTATGCTTGGGCCATACTTACGCTACAAACATCATGATAGACTAGCACAAATTACACAAAAATGTTAGTATTTATGGTTCCTAGAACAAGTAATATGCAACATGCCTTTAGTCAAAGTTTAGTGGTAGGCTAATACATTGTCATTATAATGCAATATAATGCAGAATGTACTCACTCGGTTGAGAGAAGATCAAAACTTTAATAAAATTAAGACAAAAACTATATATTTTTTAATTGTCATAGCTACTGTATCTGTCCTCTTATGTCAGATTCTTAAATTTGGTCAACAAATTCAGAATGCAAAAACACGGTGTATGGCTATTATGATCAAATAAAAGAAAGTCAGTATCAATAAAATAAATTTTTTGGATTGACACAGGCTGTTTAGATATGACATGCAGATTTACACAGCAAATTATAATTGCATAAATTATGTAAAGAGATTAATGTTTTAATGTAAAAATTTAAATGCAGAAATATGAAATGATTGGGGAAAAATTAGCCTATACTTTTTAACTATGAAACTAACACGGCAGTAGGTGGCGGTAAATCTCTCTTATCTGAACACCTACTGAAATTGATTGTAAGTAGACTCTAGCCGACTGTTGGTAGCCTATTTGAACCATTTACTCTTCTGATTCTGTCAAAAATTCAGATATTTTAAGGATAAAAACGCGTGTTGCTCGGAGACGCAGCGGATCTTCAGTTTATTCTATATTCTTGGAATTGTTGTATAAAATGTCACATTTGTGATTGTGCAGATGTTCGGGAAAATAGCACTTTTGTTGGTGTGATAATTTGCATAGGCTCTTGTTATAAATATATAAAACTGGATCTCATTAGGTCTTAATGGTTTTTTTTTTTTTTTCATTTTGATGGCATGCCTTGTAAAGGAGTATGGAGAGAGTGCTTAAAACTCTCGAGAGGACATAATTTAGTGAACAAATTTATAGAAATTATCATTCTCTGTAAAGCAATGAGACATGACAATATGAAAATGTATTATGTTTTTTGTAAATGTCCGCTCTTTTGAACTAAAAGCCTAATTGAAGCTGTTTCAGATAGCAGATCGCAATGGCATTAATGGATCAGCACACGTGCTTTCTTTGAGAAGTAAAGATAAATATCAGGTTGCGCCTTTATGTCCTGGAAGCTCTCAGTTGGAGGACAAGGCCTGGGTATTTTATTCTGTATTTCCCTCCGTCTTGATCGCGAAAAGACGCATCCGGCGTCTTTTTACGCGTCGGCGTTTATCAAATTGCTAATTAGGCCAAAACTGTTTGGGCATATTGTCATTAGGCATGTCATAACTGTTTTGTTTAAAGTGATGTATACGAGTTACATTTCAATTTTGTTGGTATTTCTAAAGAAACATGCACAAATACGCATTGACCTACATAAAAAATAAACAATCAACCTATTGATTTTTATTCAAATGAGAGAGATGTATTATTACTTCAAAGTAAACCTTTTTCAAATCCTTTAATTGCAATTTTTTATTTTTAAAATGGAGATGCCGGTAAATTGTCGTTCTCTGAATGGAGAAGCCGCGCTTCCCTTTCAATTTGGGAAATTGAAATTGCGAATACGCACACAGGCAAATCCCACAGTTTATATGGATACCACCAGCGGGGTGTTGAAAGTAACACCAAAGCAGTGTTAGAGTTAATTAGATAAAAAAACTCTCATTCATTGCAAAGTTTTCGCATGAGCTGGTTGTTCAGGCAATTCGAAAAATAAATAGTTCGCAAAACTGTATTGGAAAGATTTTGCGCATTTACAGTGAGCTGAAGACGCGGCGTGTATATAGCCTAATAATAATTATTATCATTATTATATAACATTTATTAGGCTATTTAAAATATGCTTTTATCAAAAAAGAAACAAAGCAATTTGTCAAATGTCATTCATAATACAGGTTAGACAATAATACATGGCTAAGATTAAAAACACAAGATTTTGATTCATAGGCTATCCAAGAATTTGTGGGGGTTTAGGTGCGTGCACTGCATGGCAGGGAGGTGCTGGCGCATTTTCCTATCATAAGTGAAAACAACTTAAAATACTCTTTTCATTTCTGGTCATACAAAAATTATACATTATTCACAACTACTTTTATTTGTGTAAACTCAACAATAAAACGTACTTTTGTAAAATAAAATGAAACAATCAGGCCCCGGTTTCTCTGTGTAAACTGTGGCGTGGGAGAACTGAAATGTAGCCTTAGCCAAAGATTGAAATGTCCACTTTAAAAGAAACTCATTCTAATCGAAAGCTAATAGGCCTACCTTCTGATTATATTGTTTTTTTTCTAAATAGACACAACAAAAAGATTTGCCTAACAATTTTTTTTTATTTTTTTTATTGATTATCTTTTTTCAATTTGCTTAATCAAAATAAATGCATGTAACAAGCAAATTTTTTTGGAAGTGTTTCCATGCATATCGGAAATGTAATTTCAATACCTTCTTAGTGAAAGCTTACATTTCAGGTAACAAGTGTGGATAAAGACTAAAATTTCACCTTCTAATATGATCTCATTTGTAACACTTTACAATAACAGTACATGAATAATAATGTACTAATACATAAATTAATAATCACTTTAATATGAACTAATGAGTTTATGTACTAATCAAAACCTAACCATAACTATGTTATATGAGTTATATGAATTCATTTATGAATAACCACCAACTTTACACATTAATACATGCATTAATTAACACTTTGGGTAACCCAAGTCAAACATGCATTGAACGAAAACGGATCCAATTCAAAGCGGTTAAGATAACTAAATGATAGTTTCTAGTTTTTAATATTTCTGTAATCTAAAATAAAAATGGGTTTTGAGTAATGAACAACAAAATAATGCTTAAGGATCGGTTTATAATTAAACAATTCATAGAGCATATCAAATGGGCTATTTATTTACACCAATAACTTCTGGGGTTAACTCCCGTTTTCATAAACAGCACAATTTTACAACACCAGTAACAACAGCCCATGTTCCTCATGAAATGATTGACAAATTCTTTGAAAAGGCAAAAAACAGTGGGTAGGTGAAAAGCCCTCAAACGGGTTGGTATGTATGGTCGGGTTGCGTTTTTCGCGCTTTCGTGTGTCTTGTGAATAGTATGCCATACAGACCCGTTTGCCACTGAACCTGCATTAACGACGACAGTGGGGCCTCCAGCCTTAGTCAAACGGGTTGGCACGTATGGTCGGGTTGCGATTTTGGCGCTATCGTAAGTCTTATGAATAGTATGCCATACAGACCCGTTTGCCACTGAACCTGCATTAACGACGACAGTGGGGCCTCCAGCCTTAGTCAAACGGGTTGGTATGTATGGTCGGGTTGCGTTTTTCGCGCTTTCGTGTGTCTTGTGAATAGTATGCCATACTGACCCGTTTGCCACTGAACCTGCATTAACGACGACAGTGGGGCCTCAAGCCTTAGTCAAACGGGTTGGTATGTATGGTCGGGTTGCGATTTTGGCGCTATCGTAAGTCTTATGAATAGTATGCCATACAGACCCGTTTGCCACTGAACCTGCATTAACGACGACAGTGGGGCTTCCGGCCTTAGTCAAACGGGTTAACACGTATGGTCGGGTTGCGATGTTTTTGGCGTTTTCTCCTGGTCCTGTAAATGGTATACAATATAGACCCGTTTGCCACTGAACCTGCATTAACGACGACAGTGGGGCTTTAGGCCTTAGTCAAACGGGTCGTCAGGTTTCATTTTCTCTTAAAGATCGGAAGGTGACCCTTATTTACCATATATACCCTCGCATTGGGCCCCCAATTTGCTAAATCCTCAACTGTGGATAACATAATTATGCCGCAATATTTAGTCTGTCTGGAACTAAGCTGAGTTAAACCACATCACTGTGTGACACTTCAATACATATGAACGGCCGCTACGCTAATACGATTTTGTTTTTCTCTCCCTGTCTCGTCCTCGACCCGAGGACAACGAGACAAACAGACCCAGTCCCGGTAGATGTGAAAGTCGGCACACCTCTGATCTACTGGCTGTCCTTCAACGTTATGCCCAGCTGATACCTGACCAACGATCACCGGCAGAACCGCTTAATCTCCGCTAAATCTCCATTTCCGTTCTCCCAAGGGTTTTTCCCTCCTAGGACTTATTTTTCCTCGGATAAAAGCCCGGGGTTTTTTTTCTCCTAGGGGGTTTTTCACCCCAGGGAGGCAGCCTTTTTGGGCTTTACCTAGCTTCCTCTTCTATACGTTGCTTTAGTAATACGTGCAATTATAATATTGAGTCATAGCCGCAGCAAATTTAACTGCTCATGCTATCATGTATTCTGTTGTGCTATCTGTCGTTTTCTGTGCTTTTCACTGCTTCTATTTATGTAAAGCTGCTTTGAAACAATTGACTTTTGTGAAAAGCGCTATATAAATAAAATTGAATTGAATTGAATTGAATTGAAAAGGATGACACAAGAGAGAATGTTTAATAGAAGATCATCACAAAAATGACAGTAATAAAATTGGTGATGGTCCCCAAACAATTTCTGCCTGCATTACACACAACAAATCAAACATTGTGCAAGTGTAGCGCACACATTTATTACAAACCCATACGGCCCCAAAAATATTATATGTGCATTATATATAAACAGGCTTTAATGACGTATGCAGAGTCCGACCTCCGGAGGATGCAGCCTTCCGTTTGAGAGACGAACATGTTAATATGGTTAGATTGTATAACGTCACTTCAACTTGAATTGACACAGCTGAAGGACAGAACAGTCATTTTATTCTCCCAATTAATGCAAGTTAAAAAAAATTATGTGAATTTTTCTGGCGCGCAGATATTTAGAGGCCCACCATCAAACACTTTCTCCCTCCGCCACTGGGTTTAGCTGCAAACTGAGAGTCGAAGCTACTCATAAACTAACATAAATTCATGATTTGTTAATGTATGATTAGGTCATTACTAACTTATCAGTAAACGAACATAAATTAATGACTGTATTATTGTGTAGGTAAAAAATACCTTTCTTGGAGGGGTACATAAAAGTTAAAAGGTTATCAAGTACACATTCTATACATATTCAGCTAATCTAAATCCTATTTTTGGTGGTTGGTAAAGGAGAGAAGCAGAGGTGAACATTGGGTAGACATTTGGATGGGGTAATAATGGCTTAAAAGAAGAACAAGAACACAAGACAGATACTTTTGACAATAGCCAGTTCACACAATAACCATCATTTGTAGGCTAACATTGATTTAAATTTATAAAGAATATAGCGTCTGTCAATTTTAAGCGCAGCAGTTTTAATTATGAATGCAGTTTTAATTATGAATGCATAATTTTACATTTAACGATTAAGGTTAAGTGTAAGCTAAATATACTAAGAAATCCAGTGCCATTCAATGAGGTTTGTAGCTCAGCTGCAGGAGCAAATGTATAAACAGTTTTGCATTACAAACCTAAACATTTTGCGTAAATACGTTATTTTCGTTCTTCTAGAGAGCGTGTTTGATTTGATTTACGCAATGTTAATTAATGCATTAACTATGAATGTGTAGTTAAGGTGGCTGTAATTCATGCATGAATTCATAACATGACATAGTTATGGTTAAGTGTTGATTAGTACAAAAACTCATCATTAGTTCATAAAAGTGATTATTAATTTATGTAGGCTATTACATGATTATTCATGTACTGTTATTGTAAAGTGTTACCATTTCATTATGAAATATGTATCTGTATTATTATTATTATTTATTAATATTCATAATCAGTTGTATTATCTTATGGAGTTTAAATCACTGGCGCAAGACTCTTTCACGCGAACTGGATGCGTGTGGACGCAGGACCTCCAGACGCGCGCCAACGCAACATGGAAATCACTCACTCCAGATGCTCAATTCGTGTACCCCCTGACTAGCTGATATGGTGTCTTGATCAGGGACGGACTGGGGCTAAAAAACAGCCCTGGACTTTTTCCCAAATAGGCCCATCATCCGGCCATTTGCCCCTAGCCGTGCGCAACAGACACAAGGATGTCCTGATACTATGCCACAATACTGTCAGACTATTAGACAAGAATATTTAATATTTTGTCCATGTCATATTAAACTTTGATGTATAATAAGGCTGTGAAATAATGAAAATAGCTAGGCCTATTCATTTTGTCTGTACAGCTTTTACAAACAACCACCAGGTCTTTGCCAATTCCACAATACTAAACACAAATATGAAAGACAAGGAAAAACTGCAGTCTGATGGAAGACAGACAGAAAGTGCAAGCTAGAATATTTGGGCAATTATTTAGCCCCCTTTCTTATTAGCACGTTTAGAGTGGTTGCAATGCATGCCTGATATTTACCCGTTTAATTCAATACATTAGTCTTCATTCTAGCAGAAAATGTGAGCTCACTACAACCTCTCATATACAAAAAAGTCAATGAAAGAAATGAAGACCAATGCAATACGATGAATGTCCACCCACAGACTGTTTTTAAACGGGGTTGGATAAATATTTTTTGCTTTGATATGTGTGATTTTGTTAGATGACAGTTGTAGGTTACAACGTGACAAGAGTTTACGGTTTGACAAAAGCAAAATGTTTTGTTTTATTGCGACTGTATACAAATATAAGCAAACACTTTGCCGTTTGAATTATGTATAGTATGTATTGTTTTTATGTTTCTACTGTTCAATCGCGCCCGCGTCTCTCTCTCACACACACACACACACGCGCGTGCACACACACTCACATCACGTCTTTCTCTAACACTAGTTGCGCATTACGTTAATTTTCACGCGAGTTTTATTTATTTTTATATCGTGTATATTATATTATAATGTCACGTGTCCTGCTACTACTGGCACTTAGCTCTTGCTGATGTGAAGTTAACTCGGTCTGTCCCTCATCATGACCAGGCTGTGGATGCTCAGGCTCGCAAACATAGACGCTCGCGAATTCCGGGAATCCGTGGACCAATCACGGCTAGTAGGCAGACTCTTCTTCCTTGTTTTTTTACACGTAGCAGCATATAAGAAACCATTGCCCTGCGCGATTCCACCACGGTTCCTTAATCCCCGCCAACTTCTGAATTTAAAACATCACCATTATCGTTTAGCTAAAGACTCTTATGAACCTTGCCGTGACGCTGGCTTGTTACGTCCTAAACGATATATTCACCGGAGCACAAGGTGGAGTTTTACAGCTTCATCTTCTCTAAATATTTGTGTTTCTACATGCCGACGAAAGACTAATAATCAGTTTTTCACTGGTGCTGATCACCGTAATTTAATACTGGTACCCCGTGTGGAGACTAAGTCATTGTTGACACCATCTCAGAGCATGGCTTACGCTGCGCTATTTAATGCCCGCTCTGTGAATAACAAGGCACAGTTTTTATCTGATTTTATATTGGACAAAAAATTGGACTTCCTGTTTTTAACTGAAACCTGGCATAAAGAAAATGATGGGCTTCTGTTTAATCAGATTGCTCCTGCTGGTTTTGGAATTTTAGATCTCCCGAGGTTATCTGGCAGAGGTGGAGGCATTATTGTGGTTTATAATCTGCAATTTAAGGTAAGCCCAGTATCTGTCTCCCAGTTTTCATCATTTGAATGTCTGGTTTTGAGTATCTCTGCGCCTACATCTACCATCATTGCAATAGTCTACAAACCACCTAAGAATAAGTCACAGGAAGCTTTTATATCAGAATTTGCTGATTTCCTGTCTATGTTGAGCTTGAAGTACCACAGAATTCTTATTGTTGGGGACTTTAACATACACGTGGACCAAGGTGACACTGTGAGGGCCAAGGAATTTTTATCGCTTCTTGACTGTCTTGACTTTTCACAGTTGGTAACTGGCCCGACTCATTGTAAAGGCCATACCCTGGATCTAGTGATAACAAATGGCTCGTTTGTATCACAGTTATCATCTGTTGACATTGGACTGTCGGATCATTCAGCTGTTTTCTTTAATTTGGAGACTCATCATTCAAGTGTGTCTACCAGCCGAACTGTAAAATTCAGGAAATGGAAGTCGATGGATCAAGCAGTTTTTTCTAATTCTGTTATATCCACTCTAAGTGACCTGCATTCTACACCTTTGGAGGATAAAATTTCACAGCTTAACAATGCTCTGATTACCAATTTTGACTCTTTTGCTCCTTTAAAGTCACGTAAGGTTACTTCAGCCCGTACTGCTCCATGGTATAATGACAGTCTGCGTGCTAGGAAGGCTGCATGTCGAAAGGGGGAGCGCAAATGGCGTCTTACTGGCTTGAATTGTCATTATTTGGCTTGGAAGGAACTCTTGGGTGACTACAAAGCATTAATTGAGACAGAAAGATCATTTTATTTCAATCAGACTATTGAAAACAATCAAGGAAACCAAAGACATTTGTTTCAAACTATAAATAGACTGCTTAAAGTTGAAACTACCACTACCCTGCCTGTTTCTCAACTGCTATGTGACTCTTTTCTTAAGTTTTTTAACTCTAAAATTGATAGTGTCCGCAAACAAATTTCAGTTGTATCTGCTCCCATTGTTTCACTACCTGGTTTGTCTGGGTTCACTGGTTTTCCTCTCACTAATTTTCTACATCTTGACTTTGAGGCTCTAAAAAGGGAGGTAACAAGCATGAAATCTTCCACTTGCCTGCTTGATCCTATTCCCACAAGTTTATTTAAATCTTGCTTCGATGTTTTGAGCCCTATTGTCCTCAGTATTATAAATGACTCGTTACAGATGGGGGAGGTTCCAGCAGCATTAAAGATTGCTGCTGTAACTCCAGTACCAAAAAAAGAAAATGTCTCTCTGGATGATTTTAATAATTTTCGACCGATTTCAAATCTTCCGTTCATGGCAAAAATTCTGGAGCGTGTTGTTGCCTCTCATCTGCGTAACCATCTCACAATTAATAACCTGTTTGAACCATTACAGTCAGGTTTCCGTAAATTCCACAGTACTGAAACGGCTTTGGTCAAAGTGACCAATGATCTGTTGATGGCTTCTGACTCTGGTGTTATTTCTATTCTAATCCTTCTTGATTTAAGAGCAGCTTTTGATACTGTGGATCATAGTCTGTTGCTCAATCGTCTTGAGCAAGATTTCGGTGTGTCCGGCACAGCTCTGAAGTGGTTTCACTCCTATCTCACTGATCGTTCGCAGTTTGTTTCCATGGGCGGTTTTAGGTCTGAGGTTAGCCCTGTTCTCACTGGTGTTCCTCAGGGCTCAGTCTTGGGACCTCTGCTTTTTAATATCTATCTGACACCACTAGGCCAATTATTGCGATCGCATGGCCTCCATTATCACTTTTATGCTGACGACACGCAGATTTATATACACTCAAAATCTGGTGAACATCTTGATGTTGATTTTCTTTCTGGCTGTGTTTCTGAGATAAAGGAATGGATGAGTAAAAATGTTCTGTGTCTGAATAGTGGTAAAACTGAAGTTATGCTAATTGGCTCGCGTCATCAGATTTCTAAAGTCGGTTCTTTACCCTTGACTCTTGATGGCTCTGTTTTGGCTATTCAGGCTAAAGTGAGGAATCTTGGAGTTATTTTTGATACTGGGCTCTCATTTGATTCTTTTGTTCAGAGTACAGTAAAATCGTCCTTTTTTCACCTCAGAAATATAGCAAGATTACGTCCTATGCTAAATTTTTCAGTAGCTGAAAAGCTAATGAATTCTTTTGTCGTCTCTCGGATGGATTATTGTAACGCCCTTCTAGCTGGAATTTCAAAATCCACACTCAACAAATTGCAATATGTGCAAAACTCGGCCGCCAGGATATTAACTGGGTCCAGGGTTTGCAATCACATTACTCCGGTCCTGGAGTCCTTACACTGGCTCCCAGTCCGATTCAGAGTAGATTTTAAAATTATGATGCTGACATATAAAGCATTGCATGGTTTGGCTCCTGACTACCTATCTGAATTATTAATTCCCTATACCCCAACCCGGACACTTCGAGCTTCGCAATCCAACTTGTTGGTTATTCCCCGTACACACTTGCGATCTATGGGTGACAGGGCCTTTTCTTCATATGCTCCTGTTCTTTGGAATTCTCTCCCTCTTGATCTTAGGGAAGTCCAGAGCTATGATATTTTTAAAGGTAGACTTAAGACTTATTTTTTTAAATTAGCCTTTGACTGTTGATGCTATTTTATTATTTGTGTTTTGTGTTGTGTAGCTTGTGTACAGCGCTTTGAGAAGCTGCTTATAAAGGCGCTTTATAAAATAAAGTTTATTATTATTATTATTATTATTATAAGTGATCGTATTAGTGCCTCTGCTGTTGGCTGTTCATATTGCGTTATTAGACTTTTTTTGCCATCGGCCGGGCGACGGCCCTCCGTTGAACAGCCGTTCTGGACTTTTCCAGAACGCACAGATTGCCAATCCGTCCCTGGTCTTGATAGTTTTATATTAATAATGTTGTCTGTTTTAATGTTCCTCTGTTTATTTCAGAATGTCAGACACAGGGAGTGGGGTATTTTACATAGAGGAATATCATGTGTGTAACATAACACCACTTAAGCATACAAATATAACACAATACAAGAATAAATGCTATTTAAACATTTATTTTAAGTAACACAATAAGGTCATATTTATAAATGAAATGGAAACAAAAGGAAGAACATTAAGACATTTTTATGTAAAACTATCAGGAGCATATAACTTGTCAGGGATACGCAAATTGAGCGTCTGGAGCAAGTGATTTTGATGCACATGGACGCTCTGCCGCACGATAAACACGTTCAGTTCGCGCGAAAGGGTCTTGCGCAAGTGATTTTATTTGGTGCTTTTTGGGCATTTACGAGTTTGAATCAAATTCGCGTCTGGCCCGAGTTGAAAAATCTAAAAGAGACATTATAACAATTATATTAAGAATTTAAGTAAAAAAACACCCATCGAAAATAAAGAAAATATATGTATCATTTAAATGTGTAACAACTGAAAATGCGTGAAGCCAAATAATTGGGTGACAAATAGCATGCACATAGAAAATCATTTTACAGGCTAACAAATACAGTGTTAGAAAAACTTTTATGAAAAAAAATGAATGCATATTTAGCAACAGATTTAGCACCACCCACTGGACACAATCGAAATATCAAGTGGTTTTCTGATTTCCGTGCAAGAACGGGAAAACCAAAAATCGAATCATAATTTCGTTTTTTTTTTGGTTTTCAAAAAAAAAAAAACCCAGAAAAAACGAAAAAAGGAGTTGTTTTTTCGTTTTTATATGTGAAAAGAAAAACAAATGACCGAATGATACCCGGACCCACCTGAATCTCTTGCCATGAAATGTTGAGCCTGCGAGGGGAAAAAGATAGAAAATGTGAGACTGGAAATTCAAGCTTCATGCTTTTGTCCACATAAGTTTTAAAGCAACATATAGAAGAGTGGTGTTATGTACTACGTTCAAATAATGATAAAATATGACCTTTGCTAAAAATCTTTCACAAATCACTGACATCTTCTTTTATTCTTTTTATTTTATTTACAAATAGTGTCACTTGTGCTTCTGCTCCTTACTGAATAAGGTACGATGTTTCTTAATGTTTTCGTTATTTTTATAAGCCAAACAGGGCCGGCCCTGGGCATAGGCGGAATAGGCAAATGCTAAGGGCGCCGCCGACCCCTTGGGGCGTCCGTGCGCCCAAATTATTATTTTTTTAATATATGTATATACATATTTTACTATAAATATTTAATTCTGCACAAGAAAACAGCAGTTATTAATGAATTATTAGTAGCATAGTATCTCGGAAGATCGTGCTTGTTAAATAGCTCTATACTGCACTGAAGCGGCAGTTTAAAATATAAACCCAGAATTCAGCGAACGTCAAGGCAAAGAAAACGGAAACAACAATCAGACCGAGATGCAGAATTTACATAATGTTACACAGACCATGTTTAAATTTCAATGTTTCTGGACAGAAATACCAACTTGTTCACTTTGTTTGGTATTAATAAGTGCTGGCCGCGGTGCTGAAGACGCGCTCGGACGGAGTACTGGTGGCACATGCACAGATGTTTACGTGCAAGCCATTGGAAACTATTATTCGTTATTATATAATTATTATTCGTTGTTTTACTTTATTACTTTCACTTAAGAAGAGTTCTGCACTTTTTATTTGAACATTTCTCTTTATATAAATTCTATTTTGTACTTAAATCTATAATTTCGTTACTAACCCAACGAACTCATCTGCGCTTTCCGATAGGTTGCACGTAAGGGGAAAAGTATAGCTTTCTTCCACTTGAGAAGAGTTGTGCATTTTTAAACTTTTTTAAAAAAATATCTCTTTACCAAAAACATTTTTTCTTTTATTTAAAATCTAAAGTTTCGTTATTTTACTAACCCAACTAATGACACGTCCGCTTTCCAATAGATTATGCAATATCTGTGCATAAGTGCCAACAGTACTCCGTCAGAGCGGGTCTTGGTCTTCAGCACCGCGGGGAGCAGCCAGCACTTCAATGCGCAGCTTATTAATACCAAACAAAGTGAACAAGTTGGTATTTCTGTCAGAAACATTGAAATTAAAACATGGTCCGTGTAACGTTATGTAAATCCCGCGTCTCGGTCTGATTGTTGTTTCCGCTTTGTTGTTCTTGACGTTCGCTAAATTCTGGGTTTGTATTTTAAACTGCCTCTTCAGTGCAGTATAGCCACAGTATGCGTGCGTGCGTGTGTGTTTGTTTGTTTCCAAAATATTTTCAAAATAAAGAGAAAAGACAAAGCTGTGCAGTTTGTGTTTCTGTATAAGTTTATCAGCAAAATGATTGGAACACAATTGTGATTCTGTGATTCTAAAGGACACCAGGTGAAATCTTGCCTAGGGCAGCAAATTGGCCAGGACCGGCCCTGAAAGATAAGCACGTTACCTTATTGCACCTTAATGGTTGTTATTGTGTTATTGTATGTTTATTGTTTATGTATAATGCTTTGGCAATATTGTAAGTGACACAATCATGCCCATGAAATTCTTTAAATTTATGTGAAATTGAAATTGATAAACGTCAGAAAGAACCCACGATAATGTTTGTAATGACACTAATGCATGTAAAAATTGGCGGTAAGTTTGAAATGTAACAACTAATAGATAAAACATTGTGCATAAAAATAGACTTTTTTAAATGTTCCTCAATATAAAAGGCTAAAACACTGAAATCATTGTTTTATTTTAACGTAGGCTATTTACAAATCGTGTACTTACAGGATGTCTGCTGTCAGTTGTTGTAGAGAGACGAGCGCAGGGGGCGCGCCGGAGCACAATGACTGACTGACTGTCTGACTGACTGACTGCACACGTACAGTATTTAACACGATCTGGTCTGCTGCTCCTGCTATTTACGGCAAATTCGTAGCACCTTTGCACTCAGGATACTTTTCCACAGTCCCACGAGTGAATCTTTGATCTTTTTCCGGCGAGGAAACATCACTTGTGTCTAAAATTTAGTGGACGCGCACAGATGGCAGGAGCACAGCCCGGAGTTCACGCGCTCAAGCTCAAACCCGCTTCTGTGCCCGAGAGCCTGAAATCTGGCAGCAAATTTATGAAATGGGATGATGTAAGTATCACACACGTGCACGTCAGTCCTTAACAGCTTACTGTTGTCTCCATCCTCTCTTTAGATATGTCTGTCTGTTTGCCTGTCTGCTTGCATGTTGGCATTAAGATCATGTTGGCATAGAGTTTCAGCAGTAACAAAAACTTTCTGAATAGCAGTAGCTCGTTTAAGATCTGTTATTGAATCTGTAAAATGTATTTCTTTCCACTGTTGCATTCAATCTACTCTAGAGCTTAGTTGTTTCTCACAGAAAGCAAACAAAAACAAATGAGAGCAAAGGCTTTTATTTTCTGTAAAAGTAAATTTTTCCTGTGAGAAAAGCCCTGTCATTTTTCCTGCATCTCCTCTAGAGATCTCAACAATGTTACATGCTGATTTTTAAGTCCACAAAATAAACGCTATTGCTTATCAACAATTGACGTGTGACTTTGTGTATTAAAGGGACAGTTTATTCAATAATGAAAATGTCTTAATTTACTCACCTTCATGTTGTTCTAAACTTGTACAAGATCTTATTTTTCTGTTGAACACAAAAGAAAATATTTTGATAAATGATGGTTATCACACAGTTGATGGGACCCATCGACTTCCATAGGAGGAAACACAAATACCATGGAAGTCAATGGGTCCCATCAACTGTTTGCTAATCATCATTTATCAAAATATCTTATTTTGTGTTCAACAGAATAAAGAAACTCATACAGGTTTAGATCAACACGCGGATGAGTAAATGAAGACCAGTTTTCATATTTGGGTGAGCTATTCCTTTAAGTGCACTTATAGTGTATAAAAGTGCAAAGAGGTTCTGTTTCAGTGTAGAAATCCAAGAGCATTAAAACACTGTCAACAACATGTCAATACTGCTGTTATCTTGGCCATTGCTTTTCTTAAAATAATAGCTTGTATAATCCAAATGAGTAAAGAATCCTGCTCAAGCTTCTGTGAATATAAATGTTTGGTCTATTTATAGAAGTTCAGCAATATCGACAGTTGCTGTGTCAAGTTGTCTGAGTGTTTTAGCACATATGGCATGACACAAGCTCATCTTTCTAAAGGCTTCACGTTTGACAGGTCACCCTGGAGCCTTAGATCAGTTGTATACACACAGATTAATCTCATTTTTAAAATCATGTACTAAATGTTTTGAAATTTTTTTACATTATAAAATTTTAAAACATTTTTGTTTTATGCTATTTAACACATTATTTAATAACAGCTTGTGTCAGCGCATCCTTTAGGCCTTAAATAACGACTGTCGGGACACGCAGTGGATCATTAGCGCTGAAAAGGTGTGGTCTAGTTATTTTTGCGACTGACCTTTTTGCATATGCATTTCTAGGAGTTTCCCTTTCAGACGCAAAATTTTGGGGAGGAGATTATTTAAATGATTCACGCAACGCAATGCGATTTACTAATGTTTGCGTGTGTGTTATGACTGGCATTTGTGGCATTATTTAACCCTGAAAAAGCATGTCTTAAAAGATTTGTGCTTAAAATGGCTGCAATTGTTGCTGATAGGAGGAGGCATCGAAGAGATCAGAGAGTGTGTGTTACAATGCAGTGGATTTTTTTAACACATAACAGTTTATTTGAAATGCCAGAGGAAAATATTATTTAAAAATACTTTTATCAGATTCAGAGTGATCCTTAAAATATACACAGAGTTCATACTCTTTCACGTGAGGCATTGATTCCAGGTTGTATAAGTTGCGTATTAGGGTTAGGCTTAATTGACGAGCTAACTCATCAATGGCGGGGAAAGAGTTAAATAACACAGGTGCAACAGCTACTTTCCATAATGACCAACACAATCTAGTAAGAGCAGTGCAAATTAGTTAAGGGTCACAAATAAGCAGAGCTGATCCCCGGGTGGGTGACCTACTAACGCCATGCGTTTGAGTTAAGCACCACGGACATCGCAGACATTTTTTGGATGTGATTTCCAAGCTAATGTAATGAAGACAAAGTACACAGAAAAGAACCGGGGACAAAAAAAATGAAGGTTTACAAGAAGTTTGAAACACCTGTTGTTGGTTGACGACTTATGTGACTTATGTGATATTTTTGAATAATATGTTCTTCTGGAATTACATTATAAACTCTTACGTGTGGAAAAAATCCTCTGGCATGTACGGTATTGTCTCTGCCAAGCCTCCTCTTATCAGCTATAATTGCAGTCATTTTGCAAAGTTATTTAAGACATGCTTTTTTCGGTGTTAAATAATGGCACAAATACCAGTCATAACACACACGGAAACATTAGTAAATCCTGTTGCTTGAATCATTTAAATAATCTCCCATACATTTTGTGTCTGAAATGGAAACTCCTAAAAAATGCATATGCAAAAAGATCAGTGGCAAAAATACAAGACCTCGCCTTTACAGTGATAATTATCCACTGTGGGTCTTTAGTAAATCCAGACATTGTTATTTAAAAACAAAATGATGGTTTGCGCTGTCGCAAGCTGTTAGTAAATCTGGCCATATGTGTGTTGTCCCAAAACTAACACTGATTGTGTTGTTTATAACCCATCCATTCCAAGAGTGTTGTCTTGTGTTTCAGGACAGTTCCACAGTAACCCCTGTGACACTGCGCGTGGACCCTCAAGGCTTCTTCTTGTACTGGACGGACCAGAACAAGGTAAATTTGTGTAAACAAAAACTTCTTAAATGTTTTAAAAATTCTATCTAGCATCAGCGACATTAAGTATGTTGGTAACAATTCGCATTTTCCAGTACTTGTCAATTTCTTCTCCAAACCACTGAGTTTACAAAAAATATATGACTGCGACTAACAGGGGCGCCGTAAGGGGGGGAAAAGTTAGGACGATTCTAAGGGCCCATGAACTTTTGAGGGCCCCAGCCAAGGACTGTGCCGCACACGCAACCCCCTTAAGATGAGCCCTCTTAGCTCCGCCCCGTCTTTACTCTGCGTTTTAGCGCCGTCTTCAATCCACGGTCTCACAGTGTGCGTGAACTTCAGAAGAGAACAAGGTGTGTGTATTTACTGCTATTTCCTATGATATCTGCATATGTGCACTTCCTTACTATAAATGCAGTTTACACAATGTGACGTTGGAGCAATACAATGCAGTTTTCTTTCCACTGTAAAGTCTTCGCTCTGTTCACCTCAGTTTAAAAAAAACACAAGGGGATTTACGTTCCCTGTTTTATGTTATGATTCTAACGCGAAGTCAGCCCTTATAAGCTGTTTAAATTAACGTAGCCCGTATAAGCTAATTAACATAAACTAGAAATGCGATCGGTTCACACTGTTTTGTTTTGTGTAACGCAATATGCCAAGGAAGGATTTTTTTGCAGTCGTAAATCGAGTTGGTTGTGATAAAACTGAAATGCAACTAAGGCTAAACTAGTCAAATTATGTATATTAAAGCTTCTCAACTTGCAACAGGGTTAAGAAATCAATGGAAATCTATGTCGTTATCTGCTATAGTTGTCATTCATTTCATTTTAGAGCCCTGTTGATTAAAAACAGTCTGAAGAATCATTTAATAACAGTATAGCTGTTTTCTTAAAGAGTAACTAAACCCTAAACCAACTTTTTTTAGTTAATGATCTGTAAGAATGGGGTTTTATTCGTGCTGTTTATTGATTTTAGTAAGTTTTTTGACATTTGGATATAAAGTGTTTCAATACTACAATATATGGTGTAAAAACGTCTGAGTGCTGCCCTCTTCAGGTTGAACGGTGGCTACTGCAGTTGAATTTTCCTATTGAAAAAATGCCTCGTGATGTAAGCAGGTTCAAGCTCACCACGCCGCTTTGGTCAAGCATTGTTGACCCAATCTTATTTCAGGCAGAATGTACATAGAAAATATGCATTGTTGTTGTTCGCCATTTTTAAATGTTACAATGTCGTGTGTGTGTAACAGCTCAAGTATACAGTATGTCACTAAGACCGTCTCTGAAAATCAGACTAAAGCCTCAAATCTTATTGTGAGATAAAAAGCATCACAGTTTAATTTCAAGCATTAATTTCACTATGATTTCAATCGCTGACATGACATTACTCAGTCAACATTAAAGTTATCAAGTTTATATTTTCACAAATGTTCTTTACATTATATAGGATGATTTTATGTGGAAAACAGTAAATCACAAAGAAATACTTAAGCTGGGTTTTCACAGGCATGGTCACATTTATCTTTAATCTTTAAGAATGTTGCATTTTCTCTGAATATTTGATTTAATGTACTGTATTTTTCAATTAAATTTGCATTGCACAATAAATTATAGCTGCAGACATTTTAGGTATCTATAAATACTGATAACTGTGGTCAAAACAATAGCAAAATAAATAGTTCTGTATTATTAAATTACAGACAAAGATTTTGAATAGCTACAGTAGGTTGGATTGTATGTTTGGTACGAAATGGGTATGGGGGGGCCTGACCCCCTATTTTTTCATAGGGCCCAAAATTGCTAGCGGCGCCCCTGGCGACTAAGTTTGAGAAAAGGCCAAATTGTTCATTTTTATGAAAAGTAAAATATTTCCTTCAGAATAATGTACAATAACACTTGTGAGATTTATTACTAAAGTAGTATGTAAATGTCAAAACAGACACGTTTTAACTCTAAATCCCGACTAGATTCAGTTACAAAGACACAGTGAGACACAAATCCTGTTGTTAAGGACAAAAACAGTCCAGCTATATAATCAGATCTCTCTAGATATAGTTCAATAGTTCAAATTTAATTTTTATTTTCTATAATCCTTTTTACAGTTTTGCAGCCTTAAAACAGTACAGTAAATATAGACAGTATAGATATTTTAAAAAGAAAGTTATGATTATATTGCAAAATACCAACACATCCTCATCCCATGGCGTCAATATTTGACGCCACTTGACCATGCGTCAATATGTTACGCGGAGGGTATACCCTTCGCGTCATTTTTTGACGAACTGGGGACTTCAATACTATTAGGTACGCGAAATTAAACAGTTGTCGCCTGACATTGGGGTTAGGGATAGGTTTGGGTAGGGATGTCATTATGTAAATCTAACCCTAAACCGACGCGAAAATGGTAAGAAAATGGTACGAAAATAGGAAAGAGAATGCAACGGACTCAATAGTATTGAAGTCCCCAGTTCGTCAAAAAATGACATGAAGGGTATACCCTCCGCGTAACATATTGACGCATGGTCAAGTGGCGTCAAATATTGACGCCATGGGGTGAGGATGGGCTGAAAATACATGTAGATTAGCAACATACATTTGCAATCAGAGTGTTATATTCAAAGCACTATCAAACAAGCAGCATGTGTATCAATGTTTTCACAAGACAGTATATTAGCAATACTAAAAACAATTGTCTATAAGATTTTATGCATTTAGTGCTATTAAGCAAATATACATACTTTATAACAGAGCTACATGTAAAAGATCTCACCTGAGATCTTGTGTACATTTTAGAGCACATTGGCCACTTGTGTGGCCTATTTGTGTAAAAACTTCATGTAATGTTTTGTTCATTTCTTGAATGAACTGAAAAGTTGAAAACAAAGAACATAAAAAGAGCTTGAACAGCAGTAAGCCAGAACTGATTCTTATATGACATTAGGATCTACTTTGTTTATAGAGAAGAACAGGAATGTGAAGTGGTTGCTTTCCGGCTATACATAAGCAGATTTGACTAAAACATTTGCATGAGGCCGCAGGTTTTCTGTCAGCAGAAGAGCAGAGCGGGCTGAACTTTGACTTGGGCATGTGGTAACTACTAAAAGTTTGAATAATGTACCCTAATAAAAGCTAAAACCAAATCTCTTTTGTGAGTTTCTCACCGGTTTGTCACATGCTGTCTCTGTATGCTGTATATACAATAGCTAGATGGCCCAGCTTACACCACACTCAAATATAATGCTCTTAAAAAACACAATGACATATATGTCATAATTTAAGTCATTTGGTCTTGAAAATATTTCATAAGTTTGAGAGCATATTTAAAAATCTGAACACAGTTCATGACATTCGTGAACATTACAGTTACATGTACCGTATTCACTTAGCAGCCCAAAGCACCTTACAAATGAGGGAGAATTTAACATTTTGTCAAAGACCTAACAAGGTGTAATCTACATTGCAATGTTTACAAGTTGGGCTAGAGTTAAGGCTAAGAAAGGTGGAGAGCTTGGGAGACAGAGAACCTGTGAACAGAGTTAGATTCTGGAAAAGTTGCCAGTTATGGGTGAATGCAGTCTAATTTTGTAAATTCTGCATAAAAAATATTAGTGTGTTTATCTCAGGAGCGGCTAGTTGTTGGTGTGCATCTGTTGTACATTCATCATTATTGCAGTGCATGTGGGGTAACATTCATCATTATTGCAGTGCATGAGTGCATTCAATAATGTCCACTATGATTTCGGACACCACTAAAGATGGATGCTCCCTCAAATAGTCCACTATTTAAAGGTATGGGGGATATTTCGGACATCGCTTTTGTGTTCCCTCATTTTCTGTTGTCATGGTTATTATTATTATTAGTTTTTTTAACTCCTCTCTATGTAACAAAGGAACAAAATTAAAACTTCAAGAAGACGTCGTCTGTCCGAGGTAAAGACACAAAATCGAATGGCAATAGAGTCACAAACTTTATGGTTGCATTTATGTGCATTGATGCATTTATTACACACATATGAGCACTCAGAAGGATTACGATACAGTACAGTGTCATACAGAAAGTCATTTTAATTCAGTTCAATTCAGATCTATACACGTTTGTTGATATTTTGATTTGTTCATATTTTCCTATTCAAACATCACATGTTTTACCGCCTGTTTTATCTTACTTAACCCTCAAGAGATCCTAGGGACATTTTGTGCCATTTTGATTTTTAAACCATCTTGACTGTGTTGATTGAATATTGCCCAAAATTGCCAGAGATTAATATTTTTTTATCAATTTTTTAATTTTGGTTTCAGTTTTATAAATAAGCTTAAAATGGCTAAGCTACGCAAAAACCGACTAATGTGATCCTTGTGGACAAAACATTGAAAACCATTATAACTAAAATTTTTGACCCCCCCATTTATCTTAACATAAACTAATGCATCCTTTATGTCAGTATATCCTTTTGAAATACTGGCCTTTCGTTTTGATTTTTATTCTTGTCCACCAGGTGACGCTACTTTTTATCATTCCATGCATTCATCAAATTTCACAATTTTTGCTGTTTTCTGCGGGCCTCATTGCTACTGAAAAGATAAACCTTTAATGTTGAAAAATCTTCCTTAATACCTTTAATAGTACAAGATTTACACAGTTTTTTTTTGGGGGGGGGGGGTTAATGTCAGAGCTACTGCCCCTCAAAATTCCTGTGGACGTCCCTAGTCTTTCCTATTGGTAGTCTCCACATCTTCTCTTTCTCCTCTTGCTGTGTTTGTATCTCTATATTTTTTAAGACAGAAATGTTTGAACATGGATTTCATGTTACCCAAAATGGATTGTCTCCTGGTAAAATTATGTCTTTTGATTTAAGCTATGGTAAATAAGCTAGCGGTAGAGAAGAGTTTATGATTCTCAGATCCCTTTCTTTGTGGATTCTGCTGTTTTTTTTTTTTTCCATTTCTGCTTTCAGCATAAGTATGTCAGCGATTTAGGTCACACATCTTTTTTCTCATGTGCAATCAATTTCATTTGATAAGGCAGTATCAAATTTAAACAGCAAGCAGGTGCTTTGGGCCTGCCGCTGAACCAGGGGCGCATCATACTTAAAATACTGGCTCCCCTGCGTCATTGTTCCTCGAGAGAGAGAGACAGAGAGACAGAGAGAGAGAGAGAGAGAGAGAGAGAGAGAGAGAGAGAGAGAGAGAGAAGAACAGAGACGGAGAGGAAAATAACTGAAAACAATCACTAAGATAGTAAAGAGATAGAAAAAGGAAGAGAATGTCACAAACATGCTGGCACATCTAAGACATTTCTGCAACATAAATATATTCAAATTGTAATGTTTGTTTTTTGTTTACTTTCACTTCTGTTGTGTAAACACTTTTTTCCTATTCTAAAACCACATTCAGTAAAACCATGTAAACTTACATGCATGAGATTATAAGTGTTGTCATTCAAACCCAATTCAGCTTCCATTTTTGATATACTGTTGTTTTTAAAGGTTCAAAAGTGCTTTGTGTACATGTGAGAAACTTAAATGAAGTTAGGTTAAGACTATTGAGAAGAGTTGAGTTAGTTGAGAGAACTATATGGTAATATTACTGGTAATATTTCACAATATGTTACATGATGCTTTCATTTAGGGCAGGAGTGGGGAACCCTGGGTCCTGGAGGGCCACTGTCCTGCATAGTTTAGTTCCAACCCTAATCAAACACACCTGAATTTCATTTCCAAGTAATCCTGAAGACTTTAATTTGATTTTTCAGGTGTGTTTAATTAGGGTTGGAACAAAACTCTGCAGGACAGTGGCCCTCCAGGACCAGGGTTCCCCACCCCTGATTTAGGGTTTTGTTTTGGGCCACATTCTGAAGACAACATGAGAGACAATATTTTGACATTTTATTATTGCACAGTTCACAATCAATCTGTTACGAATTAACCCGCCCCTTCGCGTCCTCCCGGTCGACAGAGGGTGCCTTCATCAGACTTTTAATTTGTTTTCCCCGTTCACTACATTTCCCATCATGCCACTTACCTGGGACTGATCACGCCACCACCTGTAACCAATAACACTTTCTTTTTAAACCCCTCTGGAACATTGAACCACGCGAAGTCTTGATTTGCCCTCATGTGATCATTACTGAGCAATATTTCCCTGAGTGTTTACCTGTTGTGACCTGGACTGTATTTGAATTATTGATTGTTATCTGCCAGCCTTTGATCTCTGCCTTTTCCTGGATGTTTGATTGTTATCTGCCTGCCTCTGATCTTGGCCTGTCTCTGGACTATTGTTTGTTATCTGCCTGCACTGACACTGCCTGTCCATCGTTTACGATTCTGGTTTTACCCATTTGTTTGTACTAACTGTGTCCTCAATAAAACTGCTATTGGATCCTGTCTCATGACTCGTTACAGAAGACTTCGCCAACAATGGATCCAGCATAAATCATTCGAGGATAAAGTATTTGATGCCCCGTGGCCATGAAATGGGTGCATTTACGGACTTTGTTAACCTGTGTTGGCGTTGTTGCCTGTGCCGCCCTGGCTTCCTGCTCTGCCGGCTCAAGTGAATCACCCAAGTTACCTAGGTCACGTGAATTCTCTGTTTCGACCAAGTCTGCTGAGCCCATATTTCCTGCATTTCCTGTCATGACCATAAGGCCTGGTTCTGAGTTCCCTGAGTTTCCTGTAGAGGCCGAGATGGTTACTCCTGATTTCCTTGTGTCCTGTCGGTCATTAAAGATGGTCACTCCTAAGCTCCAAGACTCTCTGCCCTTGGCAAGATGGCTTTGCATGACTCTCATAAACTTTCTGCCTTGCCAAAAATGGTTGAGACTGAACTCTTTGCCCTGCCTAAGATGGCTATATATGAACTCTCTGCCTGGTCCAAAATGGCTGTCTCCGAGTTTCCTGAACTCTCTGCCTGGCCAAAGATGGCAATGCCCAAATTAGCCAAGCTTTCTGTTTTGTCTGCCTTTCGTTCTGTTTCATTGGCCCAGAGCACCTCCACCACCACCATGGGTAACGACTCTGACCAGTCTCCTGATTTCCTCTGCTGCTACACCTGCAGCTCCACTCTGGTCTCCAGCCCAACTCTGGTCTCCAGCTATGCCTACAGCTCCACCCTGGTCGTCAGCTCTGCACTGGTCTCTGGATCGGCCTGCAGCACCTGCCTGGTCTCTAGCTTCGCAATTGTCTCTGGATCAGCTTACGGTACCTCCCTGGCCATTAACATAGCTCTGCTCTGGTCTCTGAGCTCGCCTTCGGTGCCGCCCTGGCTTCCTGCTCTGCTGGTTCCGCCCTGGCTACCTGCTCTTCCGGCTTCACTCTGTTCTCCGCCACACGAACTTGACCCATCCTCCCACCCTTGTTGCATCTACCTGGACTATTTCATTATGGCCCTGGTAGCGTCTGGAAGCCGCTCTTAGGGGGTGGCTCTGTTACAAATGAACCCGTCCCTTCGCATACTCCCAGTCCACAAAGGGCCCCTTCATCAGAGTTTTAGTTTGTTTTCCCCATTCACTAGTGATGGGTAAATGAAGCATCGAATCAAACAGCGCCATCTTTTGGTTAATAAAACATATAGCACTTGCTTCTGGAAAAGCTCCGTCAGTGAAGCAACAAGCTGATGAAATTCAGATGAATATTAATATTATGTGTACAAATAAAGCTTAGACAACATGTGTGTGAATGGTCAATATAATAAATGTATTTACTCATTAAAGGGTGGCAATAAATTCCAGTTTGAGTTAACATTCACATGATTCAATACTGTATTGTACAGAATAATGTTCACACGCACATAATAACACACGCGCACACAAGTATAAGTAAATACAATACTATATATACAATAGTATGTGGGACCAAAATGTGAATAAGGCAAATAACTCATAAAAAACCTCTAGAGTTCGAACCTTCTGACACGCAAAGCGAAGCGCGCACGTGACTGAGCAGAAAGTGAAGCTTCGTTTGTCATTGGTCACGTGATTTCAACGTTAACAACACAAGCTTCGAATCAAAGCTTCATCTGACACGCCCACTTTTGCTCGACACAAGCTCCGAAGCCTCGCTTCAAACGTAACATCACTACCGTTCACTACATTCCCCATCACTTACCTGGGACTGATTATGCCACCACCTGTTACCAATCACACTGCCTATTTAAACCCCTCTGGAGCATTGAACTCGTTACACAATCCACTAAAGAAAACCAAACAGTTAAGAATTTGTTCTGCTTTTAATTGTTTCCAGAAATACTATAAAAGGATCTGCTTGGCGAAAAATGGACATAATTTTTTTCTTGTTTTATAGATTTATTATAGATGTATTGTAAACTGATTTTCAACTATGGTATGTCGCATTTAGGTGGAAATCCACAACAGGCAACTATTTTTTGGCCTCACATACTTAACCCTCCTTTATGACACAGAGATATTGTGTCTTCCTACTGCTTTGGGTCATTAAACCCCCTTTAAGATTTGGTGCTGGTGCTTGTCTCAGTCATGGCTTTGTGTATGGATGAGGTTCATCGTACCTAAACTGATAAGTTCATCTGTGTTCATCTCATGGGCAGTTAGTCACCTCCAGAGGTGCCAGATCTTGTTAAACCAATCACCTGAGCCTTAAATGCCCAAATTTATGTCAAATTGTAATGGTGACAATCAGGGCCGCCTTAACCTAATGTGAGGCCCTGGGGCTGAGAGGTTTTGGAGGCCCCCCATACCCTCAATTTATAGTCTAATTAAAAAAAAAGTGTAATATCTAGGTAATCTACATCAAATAATGCATTAGTTTCTTTCAATACATGAGTTTTCCCTCTTTGACCCAGAAAACACCATAATATCCATATATGTTTATTAACATATCACTGAGCCCACTTGAGCATAAACACAAGACACTTTATTTAACAACCACACACAGCAACTTGTGTTGAAAATAAAACATAAATGTGTGAGAGTATATATGTTTATAAGCTTTATGTTTATATAGTTTTTGGAATATACAAATTTGCAGAAAATTGCCACTCACTAACTAAATGCTCAGCACAGTTTTAAAAATATAAGAATTTAAAGTTAGTTTTAAAGTGAAAATGCATTAATGTTAACAAAAGATAAGTCTTTATAAACAGAATCTTGTTTTTTAATCAGTTATTTATTTTGTAGGCTATTGAAGATATAGTATGAATTGTATTTAGTATTTATGCATACTACGCATGTAAAACGAACACGTATGAATATGCACAAAACAGACAGGGAACATACCTGTATATAAGATCTTTAGATAAGGAGATAATAAATATGAATGGTGCGGTCAGGGGATGATCATTTGAGATGGTCTTGTCGCGCTTAGACTTGCACATTTACCGTTTCGTCATCTTTCTAAACCCACATATGTGTACTGTGAGCTAACGTCGCGTCAAACTACAGCGCTCCAGCTGCGCACGCGTCACTGATATAAACGCGAGTAAACTTAAACTTTATAACAACGAACAGCATTAATATGTTCGGGAACTCCTTTCTTTATTTGGCGGCACAGTATCTTGCGCACAGTTGAAGAGACTTCTGCATGCCAGAGACTCAGCTGCACGAGCACAGAGAGAGCGAGCGAAAGAGAGAGAGACCTGCACCTCAGTGCTTATGAAATTTCAGAAATCACTCTTTCATTTGTTGGTGGATTATTTCCCGTTTCTCTGTCACACTCAGTCTAACATGCAGGAATGCCAAGTTGACAACGCGCACTTAATTACATCACGCGGAATAGAAAAATCTGTTCCGTCTGATATTTTATTTCACGTTAAGTTACCACGGACCAATCAGCAGCCATGTAACGTGCAGTTAGAGTGATTGACAGATAACCTGACAAGTTACAAAACAATATGACCGTGAACTTGGGAGGCCCCTGAACTTGGGAGGCCCCTGGGCTTCAGCCCAGGTAAGCCCGTGCATTAAGGCGGCCTTGGTGACAATGGTGATGTGTGACGTCACAGACAGCAGACACACAATTCAATTTAATTTAGATAGCACTTTTTTGTTCATTGTTCCAAGGCAGCTTTACATAAAAACAAAGAATATAAATATAAACAAAGAAATCATAGATAAGCAAAGAACAAAATCATGTCCGTTTATAAATATTGTTTAGAATGGAGTACATGGAGAGTCCATAAATTTGAAGTTACAAATTGATTTCCTTATTTAAATAATGTAATAAGTAAAACCCCATTCCAACAAAGAGGCATTTAAGGGTGTTTTCACATATAGATAATTTTAAAAGAACCAAACCCAGTTCACTTGAAGCAGAAAAGGAACTAGCCGAACAAGTCCTTTTGGTGTTCACAATATAGTGGACTCAAAAGAGTCCTCTTCAGAACTGAAGGGATCTCAGTCCCTATCTTGTTCACATCACAGCTTCATAAGAACTCAGATCCCAGCTTTTTGTGAAGCAGTTGATTTTAATACAACGTCAAAATGACACGCATAGCGCACCGGGACCTCATTGATTTCACATATGTTCTGAGTTCGGTTCACATTTGGGTCCTTTTAGGGGGGTCTGAGATCACTTGGTTTGTTCACATATACACCCTGAACTGCTCCGAGAGCGTTTGGAGGGCTCAAACGAACTAGGTGTGAAAACACCCTAAGGTGAAGCTGCATAGTAATGCTATGAGAAGCCATGGGCTTTGATGATTGGGGGAATCTTATGTGCATGCAATAGACACACATTGGATGCTACTGTTACTGTCATTGTGCAGCTTTACACACAGCAGGATCTTTTTAAACACACACTTCAAAGTAGAATCTTCATATTTATAGTGACCTTTGACTTGATGCCTACTGCTGCAAACACAGAGAGACCTTTGCTTTAAACCCGCTTGCGCACTTGCTTATGTCTACATGGAACATAAACATTTTAATAGCTTGATGCAAACAGCTCTTTGATGTCATGATTGCTTTATTATTTATCTTGGTGCATGAACCGACATGGTCAGATCGTTTTAGTCATTTAGTCAGCTCTCTTAGACCAGTACCAGAACCAGTGCAATATCAGTTCAGGACCAGTATAGGTGCTGATTGATCCCTTTTTGACTGGCCAGAAATGTTCAGGTTCCAATTCTTGCACTAGTGTAGGTCTCACTACACTGTTAGAAAAAAATGGTCAACATATGTATCCCCAGCTGTCACTAAGCCAGGAACCTTTAAAAAGGCCCTAATATGTACAGTTAGGTACAGATATGTATACATTTGGTTACAAAATGTACCTTTGAGATACTAATATGTACTAACATTGGTCTTACATGTGTACCGGATTATGTCGTATGTTGGCCAGGAGAGACATTGTCTGTGTATGCATATGCGACCGTTGGAGACTAATATTTAATTGTGAAGACATTATAGCACCTGAAATACAATTAAACTATAGTAATGGAAAAAAGGAATAACAATGCATGATCAAATAAATGCAAATTAAAGATAAAAACAAATATATGAAATTAAATATATGGAAAATATAATATTTTAATAATAAATGAGATACAACACAAATCTGTGTTTGTACTGAATTTTCAGATTACACACAAAGGCTGCTTTTAAACATCACACTGGAGAGTTCTCACTGACATGCAATAATACTTAACAACAATGCAAAATATGGATTGTAAAGTTAAGATTATAAATGTTAATGTATTTAATATCAGGTTCTTTTGCTAATAACATTGGTCATTTTAAGTTTAGCAAAAATGGTTTGAAAAGTAGTGACAACTTCAGAAACTGGAAAAATATGCATTGAAGAGTTATGACACTACCTGTTAACATTTGTTTATTGTAAATCTGTGGTTACTGCAAAATAATTTATGAATGGTCTTGCAACGTTTAAATTGCTTGCTTGCTAGGCAGTTTAGTGATTGATCACTCTCTATGTTCTAATGATAATAATATAATAATATAGTTGATGTGTTTGTGATTACAGGAAACAGACTTATTGGATATTTTTTTAATCAAAGATACAAGAAATGGAAGACATGCCAAGACACCAAAGGTAATGATCAGACCATGTCATACAAATAGCATATAAACGTAAGTGTGTCAAAATGACATAAAGCAAGCTGTTTTTGGAGCCGTTATCACAGCGCAACAGTTAAACCATTAAAAAACTTAATCCACTGATCATTGCCCGGCCCCTAACACAATTGCAAGCATTCATTCAGGTTGTAGCGTTGTTTGAAAGTTAAGAGAGATGGCAGCTTTCCAGCGAGTGGGCGTGGTTTCAGCATCAACAGAGGACACGCCCACAGCGTTTGAGAGCAGAGAATGCTGCCTATTTTGATAAGTTATTATATTTACTTGCCTTTTTTTCTAGCAATTATATTTAATTGGGTGTTGAATAACACATTCAGAACACATTTAATATCAGACTTTACAGGGACTTTAAGAACAAGACCAACATAACCAGTCCATTCCACGCATGTGCAAATCATCAAGGGCTGGGGGTTTGCAATAGTATTTATTGATTAACACAAATTAGGCCTAACCCAGATTAATCAATGGAACTTTATTTACAACTCTTTATTCAGTTTTGCTTCATGTTTCATACTCTTCTATTGTCTAAGAAGGAAACAAACATATTTTTTCACCATCAGTTACTCCATGTGCAGCTCTTTACTAACCCTTATACTGTACAAACTGTATATTCTACCTTGCACACTGCATTAAAATGCTTATAAGTAAAAATACTTATTTCCAATCAGAATGTTTAAAAATGCTTAAATTAAGATGCCTGATTAATACCTTTATTTTTAACAGTCATTAGGCACTTTATTTCACTTTTCAAACCATTTCTTTAGTTTTTTTATTAAAAGAAATGTTTTTTCGATCTGATATATGATACAAAAAGAAGAAGAGTGAGGTTGGTATAAAGGTGATTCGAACCAGTGACATTGTGTCAAAAAAAGTTCACTCACTACTGCCTGCGCCACTAAAGTTGTTGAATTTTACTGTTTGTTTGTTTTTTTCTTTAGTGGCCCAACCAGACATTAGTGGGCGGAGCAACTATAAACAGCGTTTGCCAACAAAGGACCACTCTGTGTTTTAAGATTAAATAAACACGTCATATTTTAAGCATTGGGTTAAACATTGATCAGAATCAGAAAGAGGTTTATTGCAAGGTATGTTTGCACATATCAGGAATTTGTTTTTGTGTCACAGCTTCCAGTAGACAGAGACAACAACGACACACAGATAAATGAAGATAAAAATATGACTAGAAATAAAATAATAAAACAAGATATGAATACAAATACATATATTATATACATACTCTATAAGGTTATTGCAAATATTATTATTATTGCACACTGGGAGAACATTTAACTGTTCATGAGGTAGATTGCTTGGGGAAACAAACTGTTCTTGTGCCCGACTGTCCTGGTATTCAGTGCTCTGTAGCGTTGACCAGATGGCAAGAGTTCAAAAAGCAGATGGCAAGGGTGAGAGGGGTCTCGAGTGATTTTCTGAGCCCTTTTTCTCACTCTGTATGTATACAGTTCTTGGAGGGATGGCAGGGGCATTAATAATCCTTTCAGCAGACTGAATTGTCCTTTGTAGTCTTTTGATATGTCATTTTGTAGCTGACCCAAACCATACAGTTATTGAAGTGCACAGAACATACCCAACGACAGCTGAGTAGAATTTTTTGAGCAACTCCTGTGGCAGGTTAAATTTCCTTAGCTGGCAAAGGAAGTACAACCTTTGTGGGGCCTTTTTAACAATAGAGTCAATGTGAGCGTCCCACTTCAGGTCCTGAGAGATGGTGGTGCCCAGGAACCTGAATGACTCCACTGCAGTCACAGTGCTGTTCATGATGGTGAGTGAGGGGAGTGCAGGGCAGTTTCTTCTGAAGTTTGACAGAGGGGTCTTTTGATGTGCTATCATTGGTGTACAGGGAGAAGAGCAGTGGGGAGAGGACACAACCCTGTGGGGCACCAGTGCTGATAGTGCAGATGTTGGATGTGAATTTTCTAATTCTCATCACCTGTTGACTATCTGTTAGAAAGCTGGTGATCCACTGACAGATAGAGCTAGGGACAGAGAGGTGGGTTAGTTTGATGCTACATTAGCCAACATTTGAGTTCCACCAAATAGCAAATAATCTTTCTCTTTTGGGGTTTTTAATGTTACTGAGAGATTTCATTTTTTTATACGTACTTTTATATTACAACTCCCGACCTCCTCTCACTTCCGGTTTGTGACGTCACGCTGAACAGATCCTGCATCGTAGCTCCGTCGAGTTCATCATCTAAAAGCTTCTTTTTACCATCTTATTCCTATTTATATAATATAACTTATCAGTTTTACATAGGAATACTTTACCGTGACGATTATTGAGCAGTACTACCACGTGAAACTATTTATCACTAATAAACACCCAGTGTTAGCTTATAGCCCGCTAGCATCCACACGGTGGAGGCTGAAGCTAGCTTTTTCCGATCTAATGGCGGATTCATCTGATATATGCTTTTCTGACCTGTCCTCACCTGAGCGGGAAGCTGTGGAGGAGTTGTTTCCCGGTTTTAGCAGATCCAAGGCGAGGTACAGCGCCCACTTCACCCTGCCTTCCGACGTCCACAAGCGATCGAGGCGCGCAACAAACGAGCATTCCACGCGATGCAGCTTCACGGACCGTGAACGACATGAAAGCGATCGGGAAGCTGTGGAGGAACCGCTGCCCGGCCTTCGCAGATTCGGCAAGCCAAACATCACCCTGGCCCCAGACGTTCGCAGGCGACCGAGGCGTGTCACACCCGAACACCCCACGCGATGCAGCTCCGGGGACCGCGTTCGGGTAAACGAAGACGCCATCGCCCAGCAAGAAAGCGGTAAGACTCCGCTTGTTATTGTAACATGTACTACTTGCCACATGTATAGTTTAGCTTCTGCTGTTAGCATAGAGAGGTTTACATGCACTAAGTGTATTGAAGTATTAAGGTTAACTGAGAAGGTTGCTGAACTAGAATCGCGCATCCGAACGCTAGTTGAGGATAGCAAAACCGCTAATGTTACTGTTGTAAATACTGTATCGAGCGAAAAGACAAATGGCTCGGTTCCGACACCAGATGCTAATGTAAACATTACAAATACTATATCGAGCGCGCATAGTGTTCCGACATCAGATGCTAATGTTAACATTACAAATACTGTATCGAGCGCGCATAGTGTTTATCATAATACACATGGCTCGGTTCCGACATCAGAGTCAAGTCGGCGGTCTAACTGGGTGACTGTCAGGCGGCATAGTCATAAACGGCGTCCTTCTAAGACCCATAACGTTACGGCACTTTCTAACAGATTCGATCCCCTAAGGAATACACTAGCTGAAACACCTGTTAAAAGTGCACTGGTCATTGGAGATTCTATACTCAGGAACACTAACATTGTGGCACCAAACACTACAGTCGACTGTATACCGGGAGCCAGAACGTCTGACATTAGATCCAAACTTAAAGTGCTGGCTAATGCTAAACGGAAGTTTTCTAAGATTGTTATTCACGCCGGAACAAATGACACCAGACTCCGACAGTCGGAAATCACCAAAGATACTATTAAGGAGATGTGTGAAATTGCAAAAACAATGTCAGACAATGTAATATGCTCTGGTCCCCTTCCCGCCAACCGGGGAGATGAAACACATAGTAGATTAGTGTCTCTCAATGGCTGGATGTCAAAGTGGTGCCCTCAGCATAATGTAGGGTTTATAGACAATTGGAAGCATTTCTGGGGTAGACAATTCCTCCTAACCCGAGATGGCCTTCATCCGACATCAGAAGGAAGTGCTATACTCACCAGAAATCTGATTAATAGTCTTAATTCTGATATAGTATGACTATCCAGGGCCCAGGTCAGGAAACAGACGGATCAGCTTAACTGTCCGTCTGTTAGCTGGCATGATATGTCAAGATCACATATATCCCAGCACTTCGAGTCGATCTTACCAGAATATCAACACATTTCAACTGTATCTGTTCCCCGAACAAGCAAATACAGAGCACCGCTTGCCACATCACGTACAAATTTGATCAACATAACATTAGAAAACAATACATTACAAGATGAACCTCGAATGTTAAAATTCGGCCTTCTTAACATTAGATCGCTTACCGATAAAGAACCTATTGTTAATGAAATAATTAATGACCAAAACTTAGATGCACTCTGTTTAACAGAAACCTGGATTAAAGCAGATGACTACACTAGTTTAAACGAATCCACCCCACAAGACTATTATTATAAACACGAACCTCGATTAAAGGGGAGAGGGGGTGGTGTAGCTACAATATACAACAACATTTTTAAAGTTAACCAGAAATCTGAACTAAAATTTAACTCATTTGAACTAATGTTATTAAATATGGAAATAACTGATCGTAACAACAAACAGCTTTCTTTTGTCTTAGCTACAATCTATAGACCTCCGGGCCACCATGCAGATTTCCTTAAAGAAATAGCAAATTTCCTGTCTGAGCTTGTAGTCACTGTAGATAAAGCTCTTATCGTTGGTGATTTTAATATTCATGTGGATAACTCAAAAGATGCATTAGGACATGCATTTATGGATGTTCTAAATTCTCTCGGTATTAAACAAAACGTGTCAGGGCCCACGCATACTCGTAAGCACACATTAGACTTAATTCTGTCACTCGGACTCAATATTAATGACGTCGAAATATCACCTCAGAGTGATGCAGTTTCTGACCATTACCTTGTGTCATACACTGTACTTCTAGATAGGATCACTCAATCCACAACATGCTACCGACTAGCCAGAACTATAATTTCCACCACTAAAGATAGCTTTATCAGCACTCTTCCAGACTTGTCCCAAATGAAACATGTAGCAGATAACTGTGACGATCTAGATACTGTAATAGAAAACCTGAACAATGTCTGTTCTAACACACTGGATGCCGTTGCTCCCATTCGAAAAAAGAAAATCAAAGAAAAACCGCCAGCTCCATGGTATGATCATCACACAGCAGCACTTAAAAAGGCAGCTAGAAAAATGGAAAGAAATTATAGAAGCACAAAATTAGAGGTATGGCGTGTAGCATGGAAAGAGAGTGTTAAACACTACAGACAGGCTATAAAAACGGCCAGATCTACCTATCTCAGTACGCTTATTAAAGAAAATCATAACAACCCTCGTTTCCTCTTTAGCACAGTTGCAAAACTGACAAGAAACAAAGAACAAACAGAAACCAATAGTAAACTCCAACACAATAGTAACGATTTCATGAACTTCTTTTCTAACAAAATTACGGCTATTAGGGAAAACATCGTAACTTCCCAAGCAGCCATCACTCTACCCATTAGTTCACTAAACACTAGATTACCATATGAACATTTTGATTCATTTAAACCTACTACAATAGATGAGCTCTCTAAACTAGTCACATCATCCAAATCATCGTCCTGTATATTAGACCCCGTTCCCACAAAACTACTTAAAGAGGTATTCCCTGTAGTGTCAACCCCGGTTCTAAATATCTTTAACTCATCGTTAAAAATAGGATACGTTCCAACAGCTTTCAAGCTAGCAGTTATTAAACCGCTGATTAAAAAACCACAGCTTGATCAGGGAGAGCTTAATAACTTTAGACCAATCTCAAATCTCCCTTTTCTTTCGAAAATATTAGAAAAAGTAGTGGCAAGCCAGTTACGCACATTCTTGACAAATAATAGTACGTATGAAAAGTTCCAATCAGGATTCAGGCCCCACCATAGCACAGAGACAGCGCTGCTTAGAGTTACAAATGACCTCCTGTTAACATCCGATCGTGGTGAAATCTCAATCCTTATATTACTAGACCTTAGCGCAGCCTTTGACACAATAGACCACACAATCTTACTCAATAGACTAGAAAACTATGTTGGTATCAGTGGTCAGGCGTTAGCCTGGTTTAGGTCGTATCTAACCAATCGCTATCACTTTGTTTATGTAAATGAGGAAGAGTCATATCACTCCCTGGTTAAATATGGTGTACCGCAGGGATCAGTTTTAGGTCCTATCCTGTTCTCATTATATATGTTACCTCTAGGAGACATTATCAGGAAACATAACATAAGTTTTCACTGCTATGCGGATGACACCCAGCTTTACATTTCCTCACATCCCAGCGAAACCCACACGTTTTCTAAGCTAACAGACTGCATTAGCGATGTTAGTGACTGGATGGCACATAACTTTCTTAAGCTCAACTACAATAAGACAGAGATGCTTATTATTGAACCGAATCGCTACAAACATAATATGTCAGATTACAAGTTGCACATAGATGGCTGTACTGTGGTACCATCTTCCTCGGTTAGGAACTTAGGTGTGATGTTCGACAGCAATTTATCCTTCGATAGTCATATCGGCAACGTCTGCCGCACAGCATTCTTCCATCTTAGAAATATCTCAAAAATCCGCCATATACTGTCTACATCTGACGCAGAGAAGCTTATTCATGCTTTTATGACCTCTAGAATAGACTATTGTAACTCGCTACTTGGGGGATGCCATGCAAATCAGGTAAACAAGCTGCAGCTAGTTCAAAACGCTTCTGCAAGAGTGCTTACTAGATCTAAGAAGTATGACCACATAAGTCCAATTCTAGCATCTTTACACTGGCTACCAGTTAATTATCGCATACAATTTAAAATATCACTTACCACCTACAAAGCCTTAAATGGCCTAGCACCCTCATATCTTAGAGAATTACTATCAGAATACAATCCATCACGTGCACTGCGTTCGCAAAACTCTGGTCTCTTAGTTATCCCTAAAATATCAAAAGTGTCTAAAGGTGGAAGATCCTTTTCCTACTTAGCCCCTAAGCTCTGGAATGATTTACCAACCGTTGTCCGAGAATCAGACACAATAGATACCTTTAAATCTAGACTTAAAACTTTTCTCTTTAACAAGGCATTCACATAATTTGTTTTAGTAATGGTACTCATCTCACAATAGATAGCTTGTACAACCTGATAAATAAATAAACTAAATCCTCATTTTCGTCAACATTTCAAAGCATGGTAAATGCTATTAATAAACTTAAGAAAATGTTTAATCTCTCCTTACTTGTTTACATATGTGCAGCAAACCATGGGCCGAGGCATAAACTTTCAAAAACAAATTTCACGTATAAAATAGAAAATGCTACATATAAGGAAAAGAAACGCTACTTTGTGCACATACAAACCACAATACAAGGCCAAACTTCAACACTAGACCAATAAAACCCTGAATCGGGCCATTAATTGCCAAGCGCAGAGGAGTGATTGAAAATTATGTATGGAATTATGTTATCACTTGTTCGGCCCTCCACCTGAGGTTTCTGAGTCGAGTAGGGGAGTACTGTGAAGCCTAGACAGGCATCAGGGAGATGAATGGCGCAGTCACGTCCCCGTCTCCCCTTTACTCCCTTGCTCGTCCGGATTTTAATAAAGCTCGGTGGGTATAGATTTGTGGTGTTAAGCCCACTAGTCGGGGGCGGGATTTCAGTCCTTAAAAGGGCGTCACTGCATCCATTTCCTAAAAACATTCGCCGTCCGGTGCATTTTTCTCGTTCTCCCTAAACCGAACTGTGCAGAGTCTGTCACTAGGATTACGTATCTTCAATACGTATATGTATGTGTGTGTGTGTGTATGTATGTATGTATGTATGTATGTATGTGTATATGAGTATATATATGTATATATGTATATGTGTGTATGTATATGTATATATATGTATGTATATATATATATATGTATGTTTGTGTATATGTACATGTGTATACATATGAATGGCCCCTACGCTAATTGGGTTTTGTTTTTCTTTCTTCATGTCTCGTCCTCGTCTCCGAGGACACTTGAGACAAACAGACCCAGTTCCGGTAAATGTGAAAGTTGGCACACCTCTGACTCACCGGCAGACCGTCAACGTGATGCCCAGCTGATGCATGACCAACAACCACCAGCAGAACCCGTTTTACCTCCGCCTAATCTCCTTAATCGTTTCAATGTATATATAAATATATCTCCCAAGGGTTTTTTCCTCCTAAGACTTTTTTTTACTTCCCCTGCTGAGTCTGGGGTTTTTTTCTCATAGGGGGTTTTTCAACCCGGGGAGGCAGCCTTCTTGGGCTTTACTTAGCACCCTCTTCTTTACGTTACATTAGCAATACGCACGCTTATAATGTTGATTCATAGCCGCAGCAAATTTAGCTGCTATCATGTATTATGTTGTGCTATCCGTCGTTTTTCTATGCTTTCCACTGCTTCTATTATTGTAAAGCTGCTTTGAAACAATCACAAATTGTGAAAAGCGCTATATAAATAAAATTGAATTGAATTGAATTGAAATGTAGAATAGGCAGGGAGAACCAAGTCCACAGCCTTTAGGGGGCTACTTTTAAACTGTTTAACTGCTAAAGATGGAAGAATTTTGTTGATTAATTGTTGGTATGTGGGCCGTGAATGGTCATTAGGATGCTTTTGGGATAGTTTTAATGACCATTGGGCTGGTTTTGTTTCGCGGATCTGGCAACCCACGCAGCCCTGCATATAGGAATCCAGGTGACAGTATGTGATGAATACGTACACTATGAAACATGACGAGTGATATTTGAGTTTCTAATAAGTATCAATAATCTTATTTTGGCTAGATCAATATGGCTCTTGTAGTAGGACATCTGATTTTTTTTGTGCGAAGCAGGGAAAGAGAAATGAGTTTGAGGGAGGTAAGAGTTGATAAACAAACTAATCAGGTCAGTTTTAGATATTAGATGAAACAGTCTCACGAAAACCTCTGTTAAAGGCGCTCTAAGTGAATTCACGCGTTTTAGACCATAAACCATTTTTGGTTACATACAGCAAACATCTCCTCACTATCTGCTTGCTGCCTGTCCGCTGATCAAACTGTAAAAAAACGCGATCTCTGTAGACAGCCCAGGCTCTACAAAACTTCAATATAAACACAGTGGCCAAACCTGCACCACAAAACAAAACAAAGTGTTCCAGCCAATAAACGCCAAGAAGGATTTGGGGGTTGGGTTTGGGCACGTTCATGAAAGCACGGAAGGGAGGGGGAGGAGTTAACTACGCTCAGTTTGTTTGAAAACACATTTCAAAAATCAACACACAGATTCGCTTAGAACGCCTTTAAGTTTATCGAATTGGATTGTTGCTTAACAATGCATTTGTGTTCTGTACGGTCTTTAATTTAAAGAAAAAAATTTAATTTAATAAAAACAAAAAATGACTAACCAACCCTTGGCTATGTATATTGTGTTCGACTTGATGAGACTATTTCCAGTGCATTTATGTATTGCTTTTCTTGTGCTGCTATAATTACTTCTGTTGTTTACCTCATTTGTAAGTCTCTTTCAGTGTTGGGGGAAGGTACTTTTAAAAGTAATGCATTACAATATTAAGTTACTCCCAAAAAAAGTAACTAATTAGGGTACTTTTTAGTTACTTTTGCGTTCTTTTTTCTTACTTGGCTGAGGCTTGATATCTTTTAGATGAACACATAGAGTGCATAATGTGACTATGTTTAGTTTAATTCAGTACATAATTTTTTTAATCGAATGAATTAAACTAAAAAAAGTCATTTGCATTACTTTTTAAAAAAAGTAATTCAAATATTAATGTGTACATTTAAAAAGTAATGCGTTACTTTACTCGTTACTTCAGAAAAGTAATATTATTACGTAATGCACATTACTTGTAATGCGTTACCCCCAACACTGGTCTCTTTGGACAAAAGTGTCTGCTAAATGAGTAAATGTAAATGTGATTGTGTAACAACAAATCAAATGTTCAAATTTAAAATTAACATTTAATTCATGATTTTAGGACACTTCATAAAGAGTTGGTATGGCTGAGAACCTTAGTCCTTTAAATCCATACATGTTTACCTTTCCTAGTTTTTCTTGCATGCATCAAGATTAGAAAAAAAGAATGGGGGGCACATGTCCGAGTACAGCCTCATGTCTAGCAATAACCCTGTAGGCCTACAATGAACCCTAACATTAACAAGGCTGCTGAGTTGCTGCATTAATTTACAACTGTTTTGCATGTAATATACTTTATGTTGTTTAGGCAAAAAACTGTTGAATTGGATTCTGTTGGATATAACTACATGAAAAATACTTATTTCATGTTCATCCAATTTTTGTGTGTAACTTTCAAAAACGTTTGATTGCTTTATTGGTTTGTTGTCCAACTCAGATTTATAATGAAGCTGAAAAGTCTAATTTTAATACAATAATACGGTATGAAAGTTTTATAATCTTTTTTTCTGGTCATTCTTAAGGCCAAGTGCATCCAGAATTATCGGTTTAATTTTCATTTCAGTGCATCACTAAATAAGAGCACTGTAAGCACTAAGCACAATCTTTAACAGTTGCTAGTAACATCTGTTTAGTATACCCAGTAACTTATTTTAGTTAATTGGGTGCAATTGAAAGTATTCAGGAAACATTCATTCGTAAAAAAAAGCTCAGAGCTGTTAATTATTGGATTGTCAAGACAAATTTTTAATGGCAATAATCTTGCCATTAAACATTTTCATACATATTGACATGATGATCAACAATGTTTTCAGCTTTATGCATCATGCAGCAGTTCTTTCAGGTCCAATTACAGATTCGTACCTCTTTCTTTGACGTAACAGAACGGATGCCATGTTGTTTCCGTTGGTTGCCTGGATAGGAACACAAAGAGCTCTTCTAATCTTCACTTTCAGGAAGACTTGCCTCAGTGAGTTTTGTGTTGCTCTCTTGGGCTGTGTGGAGCACTTGTTGTCAGAACAGAGCTTCATTTGTTTGCCATTGTTAATGTCTGAATAACTCCCACAGATTTGTTGAGACTGTTGTTTCCTGCTCTACAAACTTAATGCAGATTAAAATAAATGGGCTGTGTTTTACCACATTAATTCAATCTCATCCACTGTGTCCATGGAGTTTTGATGCATAGTGATGCTTTTTAGTTGTTTTCTTGGGACTTAATTTCTTTATGACTATGGACATAGATTGGCTGATGGATTTGACAGTTGTTTGGTGGAGAGGAGTTTAAAAAACTAGAGAGAGTAACATGTACTAATATTGTAAAGTGTTTATATTGTGTGTAGTCTCACTTTATGCCTGGATTATGTTTATGTCTGGATTAACAAAAAAATCCTGTAAATCAGACATATGCAAGTACCAATAAAAAGCGCTTGTGTTGAAGTGAGTATTTGCAAATGTATGGTAACCCATACTTGGAATGTGACCACTGCATTTAACACATCCAGTGAATAGTAAACACACACTGTAAGTCGTGAACACACAAACACCCGGAGCAGTGGGCAGCTATCCCTGCAGTGCCCGGGGAGCAATTAAGGTTAAGGTGCCACAGTCACAACCCGCCAGAACCGGCAACTCTCAGGTTACAAAGCCCGGCACTCTAACCACTAGGCTACAACTGCCCCTCGACTACTGCGACTACTGCATGTAAACAGTTTAGTGAAATCTTGAAGGAATGGAAAAGTGATTCAGATGCCTGTTGAGAACGAAAATGTTGGGAAAGGTTTATTACTGTGAAACAGAATACAGACACACTTTGTGTGAGTCTTTTTGTTGTGTTTATGAAGCTGGAACAGTTTGCTTTAACTCATAAACACTAACTGGGTGAAAAAGCAAACAAACAAGGTGTCTTCATTGCTTAAAATGAAGGAATACCGTACTAGCTTTGGGTACACCAAAGTTCTACTGCCGTGTTTTACAATATAACCAATAAGGCACTTTAACAAAAAACTTTATTTTGTGGAAAAACATCAGAATAAAAGAATAAGAGCTTCACACTGACATCGGAGAACCCTTTTTTGTCTCAGTGGTTCAATGAAGAACCTTTACATCTTAAGAACCTTTCTGTTAAAAAAAGGTTCTTTTGAAGTGAAAAAAGTTTTTTAGATTATAAAAATGTTCTTTATGAAATGGTTCTTTAAAGTCCCCTTTAATGTCAGATATTAAATGTGTTCTGAGTTTGTCACAGCACAAAAAAATGTGTTATTCACCACCCAACCAAATTTGATTCCTAAAAAAGGCAAGTAAATAAAATATCAAAATCTTGAAAAATAGGCAGCATTCTCTGCTCTCAAACCCTGGGGGCGTCTCCGCTGTCCCACTCGCTGGAAAGCTGTTGTTTCTCACTAATACATTTCTAACATTTATAATGTGTTTAGAAAAATGTTCGCAATTGACTTTACAGGGACTTTAAAAAAACTTTGACAGAAAGGTTATTTGTGGAACCAAAAATGGTTCTTCTATGGCATCGCTGTGAAGAACCTTTTGCACACCTTGATTTCTAAGAGTGAAGCACAAACGAAGATTACAACAAAAATGTGTCAGGGTAACAGACAGTTGTCAAAAATTAGTAAGAAGAGGACTTTGTTTTGAATGAGTTCAGCAAATATGTGACCGCAGAACATCACACCGCTCTGGTGCCTTCTTAGCCATAACTTTGCACCAAAGATTTTTTGTTGGGTTCAGATCTGGCCTCTGTGCTGCACATTTCATTATTTCAGTGTTTGCCTATTTTGCAGTGGGACAGTGTGGATTGTCTTGCATGAAAATTACTGGCTGATTAGGAGATGTTTGCAGGGAACCACATGTTGCTGAAGAAGGTTCTGATTAACATTTGCATTCAGTTTGCCATGTAGTTGTATAAAAGGTGAAGCTCCTGCTGTGTTATATGGCAGTATCCACGCGAGTAATCACAGTAGCAGCACGACCGTCAATGAAGAAGCAGTTTGGCCAGTTAAACCCACAAACGAGGAAGAAACAGCAGCTTGTTGTCTATGTTTTGAGAAGACCAGCAGTGATGGAAGTAAATAAACAGTGTTGCAGTTTAATCACTCCCCCTGGCCCATCTGTGTTGTCACCGTCGCTGTTAAAAATTTGACGAGGTGCACGTCAGGCTATGCAGAGCTACGAATAGCCTATGGCATAGACCAGGGCTAGTCAACTGGCGGCCTTAGGGCCAAGTGTGGCTCTCCAATCATCTTTATCTGGCCCGCCGGTCATCTTTGGCCGTTTATCAATCGGAAGGCTGCAGCCTCCAGAGGTCGCATATGCAGACTGCATACGTCATCAAATTTATGTTAACTAAGCATTACATTCACAAATCATAAGCATATTACAACAATTTACATTTAACTAAGAATAATAGTCAACTTTATAATTGTTCATATTCTGAAATAAGACTAATGACGTATGCAGTCTAGAAATGCGACCTCCGGAGACTGCAGTCTTTGGATTGAGAAACGGCCATAGTCTGATTAACTGTAAATTCAGCGTGGTTACTTTTACCTTTCCACTGTACATGATAAATGATGTGCGAAAACACGGAAAGGGAGTCAGAAAAGGGCTGCGTGGGGTGCCAACCACCTTTGGGTGCGTAATTATATGATCCAATTCGAGCTTGTGCGACTACACTGCAGGTGACATTCCGACCGGAAGTTTTTTGTATTTCATTTTACTTGCAGCTGCTCTAGTCCACGTACACCGGACGCACACGCACAGACACAGCCTGTCAGTCAATCAGTACACGTACATAGCAAAAATCTCACATGCACCTTAAAGTTACAGTTTTGTAATTTATTTGTCAGTAATATTACAGAGAAAATCACTCTCTGCTCATGACAAAAGAACTGTTTTACTTTATAAGAATCCATGTATATTTAATTCATACGCTGAACACAGTGTTTTATTTTCATTACTTTAAACAGGCATAAGAAGTCATATTAAATTGCTCTTTGTAGAATGAATATTTTTGGTGCTTATTTATTTGATTCTCTATTAAAACAATAATATACTTAATTTCTGCAATTAATATGACAAAGGCAACATCTGTGGTATTATCTGAAATAAAGGTTAACAGTTACAGTGATCATAGAGCTTACATATCAGCTTGAAGAATCAGAATCGGGCATTGATATTGGCAAATCATAATGCTGACATCACGCCACATATGTGCATTCAAAATGTTGCTTTATCTCTGACTTTTTTAAACAATCTGTGTCATGAATAATTGTGGAATTTTGTTTTCAGAATTCTGTTTGTTATTCGCTAATATTTACGACACAATGCCATTTCCATTCCTGTTTTATTTTTTAGGAAGTGAAGCTACGAGAACTTTTGGATGTGGGGGACCTGGATGGAGACTTGGAGAACAAAATGCTGACAGTGGTCAGTGGTACTGACATGGTTAACATTACTTACTTCAACTTTCTGGCCTTCAGTGAAGAGGTAGCAAAGGTACAGTAAAGAAAGATCCAATATATTACAATCAAAGCAAAGTTTAATGGCAAATGCATGGGGTTAGGGTTAGATATGGCTTGGGTTTAAGGACACCTTTTTATACCCTTTTTTGCAAGATGTAATTTAAGTCTCAAGTGTGCCCAGAATGTGTTTGTAAAACCTCATCTTAGATTACGCCACGGATTAGTACTAGATTACTAGCACAGTGGTCTTGTGGCCAGCAGAATGCGACCGAGCCACCCTAAAGCCCTGGGCACTCTAGCACAAGAAAAATGTGTAACCAGTGATGGGCAAGTTACTTCCAAAGTGTAATACATTATATATTTCAAATATACTGTCATTTGAAAGTAATGAGTTACATTACAATATTACTGTCTCTGAACTGAAATAAGTTACACTACTTTTGCGTTACTTTTGAGTTACTTTCATCAAAATAACTGAAGTATGACTAGGCATTATAAATTGTTAAAATGTAGTTTATTGCTGCTTATAAATCTAGAAGTTATGTGTGGCCCTCGAGCTTTGAATAGACACAGTGAAGACTTATGGCAAAATACAGAAAAAATCACTGTCAGAATCATAAACATAGACAAATTAACTGGTAAAAGTCTGGTAAATGATGGTAGACATACCAAACACAACAGAGTTAGAGCCCACTATAATGCAACCTATAGACTAATAACATGGCAAGACACACAACCTCTTTCCATTTCTGTTCTTTAATTCGCTTTTAATTCAGATTCACAGCACAAACCTGGCATGCACTGGCTTGACACAACTTATCAAAAAGTGCTATTTGGAGGATTAGGCCTAAGGAATACAGCTCATTTCAGTAAAATATAAGGAGTACATGTAGCATAACAAATAATTGCTAAATAAAACACAGAGGAACACTGGTTTTTGCCAAACAATGCATATAGGCTACCATACAAAGGCTGGTAAAAACTTTAAATAGTGATGTTTAAATGCACTACATTATATTTAGATAACCATAGACAGCATAGGAATAGCCTAGCCATAGATATTATAATAGAGACTAGATGCCCTATTGTTTTTAAAGATTAGGCTCCACCATGTTGCGGAATTCACCTCTCTTGAACTACAGAAAGGGAGCACGAGAAAGAAGCTCTGCAGAAAAGTCCTCTTTCAGTCCTCTTTTATTGTGTGAAACATTTTCAATTTTATAATTTTATTTATAAAAATAATATGTTATTGCATTATTTTTATATATTAAAATAAAGGTTAACTGCTATAAAAAATATTTATATTTAATATTTTCACCTTCTAACCCATCTGTGAAAAGCCCTAAATTGTCTTCTTTAAAACAAGACCAAGATTAGGCTTCTAGTCCAAAAAATCCCAGAGAAATATTCATTAAAAGATGTACATCACATTGTCACCCCCCACTCAAACGGGATTTGCGCCACATAAGGGGTTAAAATACACTGAACCATGTGTCCTGTATCATAGCTGCATGAATGACCTTTGCAGCAAAAAAATCTGCGTGAAAATCAGTTCGGTTTTCACTGAGATATGATTAATTAAGTGCGCTGATAGCTCATTCCACCTGTCATACAGATTACACTGAGTGGAGCAGGTGACCGATCTAAGATGGTGGCCCCATGGCTCGACCGCGCCAGTAGGCAGTAGCGGTCGATAGGGCGTCTACCTATATGATGTCTATGAGCCTAGCAATCTATTATGTATATGTATATGTACTGTAACCATAGCAACGTTAGCTTACCTTGTCATTGCTGGTGTTGATATGGATTTTACTGACAAGCCTTTTAAAAGTCTCTTTACTTCTGGGGTTCAAGCAGCATGAGAGACCGATAGAAACTTTCTGTTGCTTTTACTTAGTGCTCTCATTCGCAGAATTATGCGCTACTGGACCTGATTGTGACCACTTTAGTCAATGCTTATACAGCCGCAGACTTCCCAGAAGCACGTCTATATTTGACGCGCACCGCGCCCAAATCTCAGTTCAAATACAAAATTAAAGTAAAAATGAACATGCTGCATACAGCACCCAGAAACAGACATACTATTTTACCCGCAGCTTTTTCCTTTATGAATGTGCTGGTCGCGCGGCATTGGTCAAAAAATAAATAAATATAACACAGTCTAATTTTGTAATGCATTGTTATAAACTGTGTTTATAAGACTGTAACAAGTACAATATTTCTAAAATTGTATTAGTAATGTGTTATATTACTGCGTTATAGCAAAAACTAATATATTACTGTAATATAAATTCGTTACTCCCAACACTATGTGTAACAAACACAATAAATCAGTGCACGAGTAAACAGTCTAGTGCTACTTTAATGTCATATGGTGATCGTCCTGTACAACGCTGCATTAATCAACACACTTCAATGTCATGGAGGAGGCCAGGTTCAGTCTTTCAGAACAAAATTCAAACTTCCACGAAAAGTCATCTGTCTAAGATAAAGACACAAAATCTAATGACAATAGAGTCTCCGTCCTTGATGTTTTTATCATCAACAGACGTGCCCTCAGTGCGGATGAGGAGGAAGGTTCAGGCAGATAGTAGCATACTGTACAGTGTCATACAAAAAGGCGTTAAGATTAGTTTAGAAATGAGTTTAGTTCAGTTGATGGTTTATATTTTTGTTGTAATGATGTAATGTTTGCATGTTTTACTTGTCTCCTCTGTCACTGCAAAAAAAAAAAAAAAAACATTCTTTCATCTCACTGTGGTGTTGAACATGTAAAGTGATGCACGGTCTCTGTTTGTCTGCTCTCTTTATAAATAAATAAATGAATATCCTATCTTAGATGCTCGCCCTGTCAGTTCATGATTGAAAATGAAAGTGTGACCAAAAACAAAAGCTAGTTAAATGTCTTATTATGATCAAAATATGAAAATAAAATTACATGTAATAATTCATTATGATTTTTTACCTCTCTCTGTCATCAATGATGAATAAGTCTAATAAAACCTAGGTTAGGCATAACAATTATGCCACATAATAAATCTATATGGCTTCAAATTGGCTAATGTGATTGGCTAATCCAGTGATTGGCCCCAAAAATCTTGATCGGAGCACCTTTAATTTACAGTATATATTTCATATATACTCTTCTCTTCATAGTTTGGAACACTTTTTAGATTATTCAGGCCATTTAATCCTATTAGTAAATCACGTGTGATATGTGTTTTGCTGTCTGTTTGTAGGAGTGGACTGAGGAGCTTTTTAGCTTGGCTTCAAACCTGCTTGCTCAGAACATGTCCAGAGAATCATGTCTGGAGAAAGTGTGAGTTTCTGTTTTTCTTCATTGTTTCTTTGGTATCACGATGAGCGTCCGTTATTCAGTAACATGATTCACAAACATAACAAAAGGCAGTTATTAGAGACGTCATTTATGGGTAGAAGGTTAAAATGTACCGTAGCAAAAATGTAAAAAAGCCAACTTGTTTACCTTCAAAAGCAAGATATCGAATGCTAAATACGTACACAGAAATGCATGGTTTCAGTTCAGAACAAATATAATGACTCAGTCAAGTAGTATGGATTATTTTATGATGATGGATGGGCGTCAGAAAAAAAAATAAAGGAGGTCATATTCACTTAGGATGGCATTAAGGTGAGAACATTATGGGCTAGCTTTAATTTTGGGGTGAACCATTTCTTTATTGTCACATTTATCCTTAGATCTATGTGTTTGTATTCCTGTGTTTCTCAGTTCTGTGCTAATTATCATGTTTCTTAGTTACCTATCATTACTCACCAATTAGTTTCACCGGTGTATTTATACTTCCAGTTTGTTCAGTTCAATGTTGAATTCAATTTGACATAGAAGAAAGTTTAGTTAAGCTAAGGTCAGCTAACACTCTACAGGTTGAAAATTTTTAGGGAAAAAATACCTTTTCGGTTAAGTATGTTTAGAGAGACCAATATGCTTCGAGAAACTACTAAAACACCAATGAGCTGCAGAGACAACTCTATGTAGATATACCACTGGGTGGCGCTAAGTAGACAATAGGTTTATAAATACAAACTCTCTAAACACTATCCATACTAGAGAGAGACGCAGAGCAGGCTCTGCTAAGGGAAAACGTGGTAGATTAGCTCCACGGAAAATTCACACAAATTGGAACCTCAAGAGGGCGTTATACCGGGGCCTAGCCTCACACGGGTTTCCAGGAATGCAGCTAATGAGAAGCTGACAGCTGATGCTCCGCAACATTGGCCATCACGCGGTGGAGGAGTACAAAAACAATGAGGAGCACTAATGGCCTTCCATAATGGTACAATCGTGTAGCACCATAACGGAGGCTGCTAGCCAACACACAAGTCGACCTTCAGTGTTCTTACCGGCTCGATACGAAAACTATAAAACCTGATGAATGTATTAGGTGTCACCCAGTCTGCAGCTCTACAAATGTCTGTAAGAGAGGAACAATGAGCCAATGCCCAAGATGATGCCACACTTCTTGTAGAGCATGGAATGCCCTGGTTTTCATAAGCAAGGGCAATTGTGTCTACAATCCAATGAGACATCCTCTGCTTAGTGACAGCTTTCCCTTTCTGCTGACCACTGTAACAGGCAAAGAGCTGCCTCCGAGGTCCTAAAGCTTTGAGTTTGATCCACATACACACGTAGTACACATACTAGACATAACAAAGCCATGGCTGGGTCTGCCTCCTCCAAAGGCAGTGCTTGCAAGTTCACCACCTGATCTCTGAAAGGTGGATAAGACACGCCTTTGGTGTGAGAGACCCGGGTTCTAATCCACTGTGACACACCATTGTGTCCCTGAGCAAGACACTTAACCCCTAGTTGCTTCAGAGGCGTGCGACCTCTGACATTTATTGCAATTGTAAGTCGCTTTGGATAAAAGCGTCAGCTAAATTAATAAATGTAAATGTAATGTAAATATAGCAGCGTGAGTTCTGCAAGTTTAAATTTTTTTAAGAAATATATAGATAAGCTTTAAATTTAATGCAAGCTTCTATAGGAAGCCAGTGTAACTTGACAAAGAGAGGAGTGACGTGCGCCCTCTTTGGCTCGTTGAAGACCACTCTTGCCACTGCATTCTAAATCATCTGTAGGGGTTTGGTTGTGCAGGCTGGAAGCCCGGCCAGTAACGCATTGCAGTAGTCCAACCTGGACAGGACAAGAGCTTGGACTAGGACCTGCGTAGCATGCTCATTTAAAGGTAGGGTAACCATTTTGAAAAATGCTAACTGTAGCCGCCTAGCAATGAAATCCCGATCCCACCCTCAAGTCAAATCGTCATCCAAAGTCACGCCTCTTTCCAAACACATGAACACGCACAGATCAGACGGTCACATCTCATGTCTCATTCACCAGTGAGAAAACTTTGCAGTACAAAGTGAATAACACTTCCAAAATAACCAAACAACTGGTTTACATCCGAATTAGTTTAAGCACACGTTCGGTTGTGTAGCCGTAGTAACTATATCGTTACGCTAATCCGTAAACGAACACAAATTTCATAAGCAACACAATGTTTCATCAAAGTATAATATCTGAATCCATCTCAGTACAAACATATTGCGTACCTACCTTACCAAAATAAACAGTGCAACGACCCTTTCAGACCCTTTGCCTCTTGCAGCTGTTTGCATCTCGTGGTAAAGCAGTAAAGTTACTGATGTTAATTTGGGTTTTTGCTCTTGCTGATCCAGGCAGTTTTTGCTGTTGTTGTTATAAAAGATATCTTTCATTGTGTGCCTCCTGTGTAGGTTGTCAATTCAGCAGAAAAGTTTGCTGCTCTCACTGTTTACAGACAGGAGATGAGCGCACGTGAACGCGCCGATGATGTATGGTGTCTGCGTGGAGTCGCTGCGCGGTGGGCATTCAAATTACGCTTACGTATGAGGGACAAAAATGGAAACGTCCTTTCGGACCGAAATCTATGATTTGTTGAACATTTTCTGGTCCTTCGCCTTTCACAGATGACATAAATTTCTACAAATACATTTAAACAACTTAACACAGTGATTGCTATCAGGATGTGAGGAGACTTTTATCCAGCATAACAAAAAATGTTTCAGGATCAAATCTGTTACCCTAGCTTTAAGAAAGGTCTAATTTTCATTACATTGTAGAGGATGAATCTACAAGAGCAAGCAGTGCTGGCAACATGCTCTGAGAAGCTAAGCTGATCATCAACGACCACTCCCAGGTTTTTGGCCGTCCTGGAAGGCGTAATGGTCAAGGAACGTAGCTGAATGGAAAGGTTGTGCTGAATCTTTGGTTTAGATGATATGACAAGCAGTTCTGTCTTTGCAAGGTTAAGCTGGAGATGGTGATCCTTCATTCAGAGTGAGATGTCCTTCAGGCATGAAGAGATCCAGACAGAAACCGTGGGATCCTCAGGGTGGAACGACAAGTGAAGTTGAGTGTTGTCTGCATAGCAGTGCTTGGAAAAGCCATATTTTTGAATGACAGAGCCCAGGGATGTCATGTATAGAGAAAAAAAAAGGGAAGGGAGAAGGGTAATAGAGAAAGGGAAAGAATTATGAGAATAGTAAATGTTACATTTTTTAGGAAGTACTTGTTAAAATATTGATTTTGTTTTTTTCTTCTTTATTTTCTTTTTTTTTCCTTGACGCGCTGTTACGCATTTTTATTTTAGCTATGGTAATGTGTGTATGAATGCAAGTAAGTTTATGCATGCATATATGTATATGTGTGTGTATAAATATGTATATATATATTTTTTTTATTGTTTTATTGTGTTCGAAATAAATACAATTCAATGAAAGAAAAACATATATCTAGAAGAGCAGTGGTCGAAGCACAGAGCCTTGAGGTACCCAAGTATCGAGACGTTGGGGATTGGAGACGTCACCTCTCCAGGATACCCGAAATGACCTACCTGAAAGGTATGACTTGAACCATATAAGCGCTGTGTTAGAGACACCCATAGCCATGAGGGTCGACAGGAGGATGAGGTGATTGACCTTGTCAAAAGTGGCAGATAGATCCAGTAAGATCAGCACAGATGATTTGGAGGCTGCCCTTGCCTGCCTTAGGGCTTCAATGACTGAGAGCAGTGCAGTCTCAGTGGAGTAACCACTTTTGAAACCAGACTAATTGCTATCCAGGAGGTTATTTTGTGTGAAGAAAGAGGAGAGCTGGTTGAACACCACGCATTCCAGAGTCTTGGCAATGTATAACTGGCAGAGAGATGGCCTGAAGGAAATGGGTGGGTATGGGATCTAGCGGGCAGGTAGTCGGATGGTTAGAAGCAAAGACCTTGGAAACATCCGCTTCAGATAGGAGAGAGAATGAGGGGAGGGAGCATGTCTCAGAGGTTTGAGCATGCGCAAGAAGCGGTGGCTCAAAGAACTGACTGCTGATAATATTCGTTTTCTTCACAAAGAAGGAAGCAAAATCATCAGCCATTAAGTCAGATGAAGGTGGGGGGCAGGGGGACGAAAAAGAGTAGAGAAGGTCTTGAAGAGAGTGTTAGAGTCAGGTTAGTTGTTAATTTTTGAATGATAGTATATGGTCTTAGCAGAGGAGATATCCATGCAGAAGGAGTAATGAGGAAGTGATCAGATGTGTGTAGTTGGGTGACCTGGGTGTGGTTAGTGGAACAGCAGCATGTGTAGATAAGATCTAAAAGATTACCAGACCTGTGGGTTGGTGAAGTAGGGACTTGCTTGAGGTAAAACGATGCAGTCAGGGTCTTGAAGTCAGCTGCCTGTGGTTTCTCAAGGTGGATGTTGAAGTCACCAAGTACTACTAAAGGAGTACCATCCTCTGGGAATGAAGACAGAAGTACATCCAACTCCTCCAAGAAGTGTCCAAGTTGACCTGGGGGGCGATTGATAACTAAAAAATTTATTTTTGTAGGGTGGATGATAGTAACAACATGCGACTCGAAAGAGCTGCTGTCACATGAGGATGTTTGCTGTTGAAATTTCCAGTCCTTTGAAGTGAGCAGACCCGTCCCACCCCTTCCTGATGAGTGAGGACTGTGGGAGAAAATGTAGTTGTTGGAGAGGGCAGCTGGAGTGGCAGTGTCCTCTGGTTTAATCCATGTCTCAGTAAGTCCTAAAACTGAAAGGCCAAAATGTGAAGCAATAGCAGTAATGAAATCTGCTTTGTTGACAGCAGATTGGCAGTTCCATAAGCCAATAGGAAAAGTCAACGAGGCTGTAGTGGATGGAGGGAGAGTGCGGAGGTTATTAACATTTTGCCCGCGGCGACGTGATGCAACTGACTTACGAGTTGTAATGACAGTAGAGATAAAAAAACACATAGTAAATATAAGAATAGGAAATGTGCAAGAGAGGAAAAAAGAGTGATAAATAGATAAATATAAAAAGTTAGTACAAAAAGTGCAGTACTCAAGTGCCCTGTCAGTGTCCCTGCTTGGTGGGGTCGCGCAGGTAGAGTCGATGGTCTTTACACTCTTCAGTCTTCAGAATGCCCCAGAATACGCACACCGCTCTCTTAGGGGTTTTAAAGCCCCCTCCCCTACTTTTATGAAGACACGTGGAGAGAGAGAATGCCCAAATGGTAAGACTTTGTACTGATATGCCCGTCCCTCGAACGCAAAGCGGAGAAACTGCCTGTGTCTGGGAAGTATTCAATTCAATTCAATTCAATTTTATTTATATAGTGCTTTTCACAATTGTTAATTGTTGCAAAGCAGCTTTACATGAGTAGATGTAGAGGAGAACATTGAAAATCAATACATAGTATAAGAAGTAGAATATAGCGGCTAAGGATAAAAAACCATGTAAGCGAGCATATTAATAATGTAATGTATACAGTAAAGTGCTAAGTTAAGCCAAAGTTGGCTGACTCTCCCTGGGACTAAAAAACCCCCTAGGAGAAAACCCGGTGGGAAAAACTCCTAGAAGGACAAAAACCCTAGGGAGAAATTAATATTTATATTTAAGTACTGAGACATGAAAGTACGTGTCCTTCAGGTCTATGGCTGCGAAGCAATCGTTTGGACGAATGTTTCAAAATATGCATTTGTGCGTCAGCATTTTGAATGGCAGCTTGTGAAGTGCTTGATTCAGCGAACGCAGGTCCAGAATCAGTCGCAACCTGCCGTTTTTCTTGGGTAAAATGCCATAAGGGCTGTAAAACCCAGACCTCATCTCGGCTGGAGGGATCGGCTCGATCGCGTCCTTCGCCAGTAGGACATTTAGCCCAACCAACTTTGAGACACAGAAGGGCTTTTTACACTGTGCTTAACCCTGGGTTATCTTCTTTCTTAACCCCGCTTTGAACCCTGGATTAAGGATTGTTTCACACTTGCAATTTAAAAGCAGGGTTATCCCTGAAATTAACCCAGGGATATGAAACCCAAGGTAATCAGCAGCCATATCACCCTGTAGCCCAAATAGACAATAGACTATATATCTATATTTCAACTGACTATACGCATTTGTGGACAAAAATCATTGGATGATTCATACATCTGAAACAGACTGGATTCGACTTGTGATCCCCACAAAGGTAAAAGTCCTGTTTATTTTTGCATGTTGTCATGCGGACTTCTGTAATAAAATACTACATACAGTATGATGCTATAACAGCTTTAAAGGGGGTTTGGCTTAGCTAAATGAGATGTAAATGAGCCCTATTGTCTCTCCAGCCAGGGAAAAGGGAAAGTGTTAACTTTTTTCTTTCTCAATTTTCTCTTTCTTTAATGTGTTACATTCAAATGACCACAACTTCTCCAAATCTTATCAGATTTCCATGTGTTACACATCGTTGGAAAGCTTAGAAACTGCACTTTTAGAATCTATGAATAAATCAAAATGCCCCAGATCCGACTTGTGTCATTACTTTCCGTGACTGGTCACATATAGATACACACACACACACACACACACACACACACACACACACACACACACACACACACACACACACACACACACACACACACACACACACACACACACACAAGCCCACATTTAATCCCCTTTTATGTCTTTGGTGGGAATTATTTAAATAAATGAAATTTTGATATTTGATTTCAGAAGAAGCGTGCTGTCATCATAATCAGGCATTTGTTGTAGTTCTGGAAGATAATGTTTCAATTTGAAGAGGACTCTTTTTATGCCCAATAAGCAACAATAGACAAAACATGGTAAAGTTTAGAATCAAAATAGTGACAGTTCAAGAAGTAAAATAAATCAAAATAAAATGAATTTAGGCAAGTTTTACTCATGATTCATGATTTCAACAGTAAATAACAAAATATTTTAAATAACTTAAATAAGAACAGATCAAAATTGTTGAAATATTTATGCTGACAAGATCACAGTAAATATATTTTAATTCAGTTTACAACAGATATTCTTCTTAAATAGCTTTTATTGTTTATGATGTTGACATTGTTCTTCACAGTTACACAAGATTGATGTTGCAGCTAACTCCCGAGGGTGGCATTCCTGTAAAGAAGTGGGTATCGGCCACAAAGAACCATGCAATCTGATTCTTTGTATTAAATGTGCTGTCAATTTTACATGTGCACTTCTGCGTTCTAGTATTTTCCGGGCGTTTTGTGCAGACAGGAAGCGAGTTGAAAGCGCTCTGGAAATCTGCGGGCTGCCAACAGGAAGAGTAAGAAATTCCTCAGCTTTTGTGCTTCAGTCACTTTTGTCTTTAGTTCTTCACGTACTCGTGAAACTTTAAAGGTATTTTATGTGAAATGTACTAAAGGTATTTGATCACAAACACACACATTCACTGGGTTATCTCAGAGATTATGGGCCCTATTTTAACGATCTGAAATGCAAGTGCGAAGCGCAATGCGCAAGTGACTTTGTGGGCGGATCTTGGGCGCTGTTGCTATTTTCCCGGCGGGAGAAATAACTCTTGCGCCAGGCGCAAATCAATAAGGGGTTGGTCTGAAGTAGGTTCATTATTCATAGGTGTGGTTTGGGCGTAACGTCAAATAAACCAATCAGAACGCTATCCAACATTCCCTTTAAACGCAAGGGCGCAAGTTCCATGGCGGGTTGCTATTATAATGACGGATTTACCAGGCGCACGCCAGGAGCGGTTCACAGCCAAGGAGACCGACGTTCTTGTAAGAGCAGTCAAAGACAGAGAAGTTGTTTTGTATGGGGATAGGAGAAACCCGCCCAAATCAGCGTCGGTTAAACAGGCGTGAGAGGAAATAGCCACAGTCTCATCAGCTGGCATCCCCATCGTTGCGCTAAGCGCTACAATGATGTCAGGAGACGGGGGAATCCCAAGCTTGCCAGCATAAATCGGGCACGCCATGTAACGGGAGGTGGATCTGCCTCAGGACCTGACGCCAGCAGAGGACATCGCTGCAGCCACACAATAAATAAAAACTATCACCACAATGTTCACCACTATGATTTCCCTTATCTCATGTGTTAATATTTTTTAGTGTAACAATTTATGATTTGCAAAAATAACTGTTGCATCTGTGTATATTAGATAAGCAAAGTGTGTGCGCGTTGTGCACGCTATACATTATAGGGTTAGGGTTAGGTGGCAGTGGCTCAGTGGTTCATGTAGGTTGTCTACAAACCGGAAGGTTGGTGGTTCAATCCCCGGCTCCACTGGGCCAAGTGTCGAAGTGTCCTTGAGCAAGGCACCTAACCCCAGCTGCTCCCGACGAGCTGGCTGGCGCCTTGCATGGCTGACACCGCCGTTGGTGTATGAATGTGTGCGTGAATGGGTGAATGTGAGGCTAATTGTAAAGCGCTTTGGATGGCCATAGGTCTGTTAAAAGCGCTATATAAATGCAGTCCATTTACCATTATGGTCAAGCATGCGCCCTTAAAATAGCATAATGAACCACGCGCAACACGCCACTGACTTTAGACTTGGTTTTTTTTAGTCAGTGGCGCAATTGTTTTTTGAAACTGCAAAATAGCATCAGGGATGGTTTGCGCTGCAACACGCCTCCTTTTTTGCGCTGAACCGCCCAGGGAGCGCAAGTTCATTCCCTAGTTTGCCGACGTGCGTCTGTGGAGGGAAAAACACGTGCCTGTGCGCCGGTGCAAAATACGAATGATACATGCGTCACTGACAAAGTCAATTGCGCTGGGTGCAAGATAGGGCCCAATAATTTTGATTACTAAGGGAGCAGTTGACATTCTCTATTCCTTAAACTAACCTGCAAACATTTGTTACTAAAATAATACATGATTTAATAATACTGCCCTACAAAGCCAAGTAACTACGCATTTGGTCAAAATTGAGTTAATGGTTGAAATGGGCTTTGTGAGATCTGTTGTGTCTTGTGACAAAGTCTCCTGGTTCAATTTGTCCCATTTCAGAGAAACGTGTGTGCCAAAATTGCAGTAACATGTTTGACTGGCTGGTGTAAAAAACTTTAAGGGCATTTTTCTCTGTTTCAGTGTTTGCGTAGTTACTGCACTTCGCCTTTGTAGGGCAGAATACAAGGATTGCATCTTGTTTACCCATGTTGTGCTGTTTGTTTGTTTGTTATGTGTTTGCAGTGTGATAGCATGGTCTTTACCTTTTTTTTAATGCAACTAAACACCCTGATGTCTTTTATTAATAAATGTGTATTAATAATCACTAGAAAATAAAATATTTTGTGTTGCATACAGTTGCATATTAGGGATAATGTACAGTAGTCAGTTGTTTTTTTCTCGAAATAAATCCCGACCCACCCTAACCCGGAGATCGGGGTCAAGGATTGTATCACCCTAAAAGCAAGTAGCAACCCCGCTGACTGTTCGTTATCCCACCAAGTACATGGCCACTCGCCACATGAAATGAGTAAATATATACAACAGATATTGATTAGAAATATTTTATCAGGTTTATGTTTAAATTTAACTTCAAACAAAATGTACATGTATATGATTTAATCATTTATAAATATGCTTATATGACTTATATATGCTAATTATGCATATTTATATTGAATTTATATTTGTGATTATTACATTGCACCTGTCGAAATGACTCACAGTACCTGGATGGATTGAGGCTGTGTTATCGGTTTTAGGCAGTTGTTATTTGACAATAACAAACATTGGAATGTCACCACTCAGACCTATCAGAAATAAGCATTTCAGAGTGTTATGTAATTATATCATTTAACAGCGGCTCTTTCAATCAGAATTTAGCATATGAAGATAATGAATAACTCACATGAATCAAAATCTAGCATTGTTTTCTGTTAAACTAATAGCCCATAATTTACTTAAACCTTAATGACATTCTAGGTGTATATATATCACATAGCACAGTTGTATTAAAAAACATCCTGGCATTGAACATGGCCGCTTTAAGCTGATCCATCATCTGAGAACAAAAGGAATCCATATGACCATATGGTGGGTTAACATATGCATTTTGATTTGTTTATCAGAGAAACTATTTGTATTTGAGCCAGGGTTTGATTTAGTATCACTGTAAATGTGTTCAGCAGAAGAAAGGAAGTCATAAAGTGAATAAATTATGGGCTTATTTTCATTTTTGGATGAACTTTTCTTTTAATATTAACAATTTTCATTGTACTAAACACTCCTTTGAAGAGATATTGAGAGTAACAATGAACCAGTAGGTTTAAAATACAACAGGACTCGAGGCTGTGTGCTAGTCGATTGGTTTCACAATCGCTTGATTGTTTTCTTATCTTTGTAAGTCGTTTTGAATAAAAGCGTCTGCACAATGCCTAAATGTATAAATTGAGTTGCTTTACAATCTCACTGCACATGACTGACTGTTATATTGTGATTTCAAGTAAAGACAATTTCACAGTTAACTCGAATTGCACCCGGTCATGACCCAATGACACAAGTTTTATTTGTTAAATTGCAAATAATCCAAAATGTTAGCAATTATACAGTCTAGGTCAGCCTGGTAACAGTTTTTTTCTACACTGCTGTTTTTCCTACAGAATGACTCAATTTCTCGAGATACATTTACACCTGACATATATCGACGTCTTCTCAACAGCATATGTCCGCGAAACGATATTGACACAATCTTCTCAGAAACGTAAGTTCTCTTGATGCATTGATAAATATTTTACCACACCACCTCACTTTGAATCAAACATGTACAGTAAGTAACATGAATTTGAAGATAATACAGTATGTTTGGAAATGTAAAAAAACAGGCTGTTTCAATCCTTAAGGGACCATTTACAGTGACTACACATGATATTTGTAAATAAAATATAGTCATATATTTAAGTATAAGTATATATGAATATAAACGCAATAAACGTCATTAAAAACAAAATTAGTTACCATCAAAATCAGTATTGTATCAGGTCAGTATTAAAATGTAAATTCTTGTGTTATTCTGTTATCTTTTCTCCCTTTTTTCCCAAAGCGTGATAAACACCAGTCCTCCTTCTCTCCAGAAAACAATAAATCCTCACAACCAATCACAGCGCTCCATTCCACACATTGTAAACAACACTTGCGGCGCTTTGAATACACACTGAATCCTAGTTTTTCCTCATCTATTTTGAACTTTGTGATCAAAAAACAAACAAAAACAAAATAATACTTTGATGGCATTAATAAACCTGTGGTGGTTTTCTGTGGCGGAAAAGGAAAGGTAAGCCATCAAAATCAAATAATTTACACATTTATTGCATTCTGCAAAGAAAGAGGACTGGTGTTGATCGCTGATCAGCAGCAATGCCAGTGTATTAATATGACAAAGTAAATGTTTTGATTAATGCCAGTAATGTTTATTTTTTAATCAGTGTATACCACTAGTCAACTAAATGAATATAACATGGCAAAGATGAATGCACATTTATACACTGATTCAATAGATGTATAGCATTTTGAAAAAAAATCTGTTTTTATAATAAATCTTTAAAAATCAAGTTATGGATTTGAATTTTTTAGTGAAGTGAAAGTTTGTACGGAAAATTGTGGTTTTCATCTTATCACTTTCTTGGTAGAGCAAACAAATTTTTACCAACATTTGTCAAAATGGATTTATGGCGTTTTGGAACCAAACTCTTCATATATAAATATATATAAAATAATAACCCAATGAAATGTTTCTTTGAAATAAATCTCTTTTAGTTCAGTCACGTTGTATTTATTTATTTATTTATTCATTTAATCATTCATTCATTTATTTATTTATTTATTTGTTTGTTTATTTATTTATTAAGAAAGACCTGACCCAAGACAACCCCGAGAAAAATAGATCCAAATCCGAGTTTTTGAATTTGGCCTGCTGCTCTATTTATTTTTTACTTGTAATATGATGACAACACCAAGGTAACCGCTTACAGTGTGCATTCAAAATTGATTGACAGCTCTGTATACAGTACAATACCGACTGTGTCAAGCAACCCTAACCCAAACGAGAAAATAATGTTAAATTTGTGAGTTTTTGAATCCTAACCTGCAAACTACAATTTCAGTATCCTCATTATTACCTTAAATGTTGCAATGTTTGTTAATCATATGTATTATTTTTTGTTTTCATAAATTGCTGACAGCAGCTGGTTCTTCGCCTGTGTAGTGTGACTACTGAGGCATGTTGTCTGAAATGTTCTTGGCCAGTGTTGGTGAAAATAATTTTTCTTTTTTTTGTAACCAAGACTTCAAGATATGTGCTTTTCTTTTCCCAGAGATAAAATGTGCTGTGCAATGTCTCTTTTGTTTGGTGCCTATGATTTATTTGTCTACTGTGTTTGTGTTAATGTTGTGTTACACAGCGGTGCCAAAAGCCGGCCATACCTCACTGTTGAGCAGATGAGAGATTTCATCAACAACAAACAGAGAGACCCTCGACTCAATGAGATCCTGTACCCGCCCCTCAAAGCCGAGCAAGTGCAGGGATTGGTGGAGAAATATGAGCCTGACAGCATGCTTTTGCAAAGAGGTTACTTATTTAAATTAGTTAGACTCCACCCACTGTGATGTTCAGTTGTACATCTAAAATTTCTTCATCTGGAATCTGAATAGATAAGTGAAGTGATGTTTATCAAGGCTCACAGGATGTTTCCCATTCTGTTGCAATAAACGTTTTCTGTCTCATATTTTAACACTTATAATTCAACAAAGAGAAAAAATCAAATACCTTCAGCGTATAGACTATGAGCCCTTTTAAAGTTGATGAAATCTAGGATTTGTCAGTGTAGTTTGTCAAGTGTAATGGCGGCTTTTAGAAACAATGTGTAAAGGCCACGGAAACTTTCAGAGTTGTTCCCATGGAGACAGGATTTAGCTTTGTGCCTCAGTGGGGTACTTGAATGGAATTTTGTCTGCCTTTGTTCAATCTCATACACACACAAACAGCTCACACATAGCACTCTTATTCTTGCCCACACTGACACACAACTATAAACTTACACACACTCACATACAGTACACACATTTACCCACACATATGCTCAACAGAATGCTGGTATCAGGCAATACACCTATCTGAAGAATGAAATTTCATTAAATCAAATTCACAAAAAGTGTTTGCTAGCAGTTCAATTTTACCTATTGTTTATAACTGGCTAGCACAAATATAAATTATAACAATTGATAAGTCTGATAAAAGACAGACAATTTTATCCAAATTTAATAAATTGTTCAATATATTCAAAAAAAATAATACAAATGTATCTAAATTAAAAGAAAATTTGTATTGTATACTGTGTGTGGGAGAGATGTTCCGTGTGTGAGAGAGTACATGTTAAGAACTACATGATAATAATAATGAAATACATCTCTAGTCCTTTCATTAATTTCAGGAAGCTGTTATATAGTCTACTTTCCTTAGTTTCAGGAAAGCTAAAGGGTCTGATTGCAAAGCAGTTGGAGGTTTGAATCAATCATAAATTAGAATGAATTTGGCTTTATTCAAGAAACCTGTGTTATATAGTGCATTTGGTTATCTTCGGATCTTGCTCTTCTAACTTTCGCTACGTGTGTTCGCGCACCGCGCTTCCATCATCAGAGAAGCGTGAGAGCAATTTGAAATCAGACTCCTCTGTAAGAAGTCGTTCTCGCGGTACTTTGATGTCATCTGCATGTCAGTTCTTCCGTCATCGGGTAAAGTTGAAAATACAAAAAAAAACTCAAGACAGCTATGAACGCGGTAGAGTACCTCATTCATTTATTGTATGTTGCAGGAAACGTTATCAGTCTCTTCTCAGCATGAGAAATACAAGGTGTGGCGTGTAAGCGTGTGAACTGACTGAAATGCATGCGTCTCACTGTGAATGCTTGAGACTTGAGAGCCCTGTGAATTTACTGTTGTTCCTCCGCAATTAACTTTTAATTAGTAGACATTGCAGAATGCAGGTTGCAATCATCACGTCCTGCGTACAGGTTTCAAAATATTTCCACACAAAAGACATCATGTTTGTGAATTATTAAAAATGTAGTCTGTGAACACGGGTGCACTTTCGGAAAAATCGGCCAAAAAGTCTGGTTCCAATTTAACCGGTGCATCTCTAATTTTAAGAAGACGTCTTTCATGAAGAAGCTTTATTAATGCATAACATAAGAAGCAAGAGAATCTCAGATCTTCTGTGGAGGTGCCAGCTGTTGGACTTTAAGGCGTCCATTGCATGTTCATAATTTAGAGGAAAGGCACAAGATACAAATATCTAAGTTCAAATATTTATTGATCAGATATGAAAAAGTTCAACAGCGCGCTGGGTCCTCTCAAGTAGCGAACAACCAGCTCAGGAAGTAACATGCTTATTTATAAAATATGTGACGTCGATCTTTCTTCAGAAAATCTCCACCCACAAAGGCTGCTCTTCCTCGTGAATCTGACTCCCTTACCACACCCAATTTCAGCCTGTAGGCAAAGATAGACACACATAGACAAAGAAAAAACAAACTGTTCCCTTTCAGTCGGTCACGTCGTGACCGACGAATTGGGAACCGCTTCGCGGGTGACCTATCTGCTTCGAGAAACCTTTAAAACGCCAATGAACTTGGCATGCAGATAATTGCATCTGCCGGCGCCGCCCCGCCGCACAGGTATTTAATGAGCGGCAGGTGCAGTTATCAAATCAGCTTTTTATCTTCGAAAGCTGGCAGACTGACTGCTCACGAGAAGCTACTCTCTGCTCTTTGGAGAACTCTGCTTGTTTGATTTGGTTGGGCAAAGGCATTTCAGCGGAGGCTCGCGGGTGTTCCACCTCTCTTTTTAATTTTTTTTCTCACTCTTAGTTGAGTGTGTGCGTAGCCGTTCCCCTGTGTGCTTCATCAACATCAGCACATTAAAAGAGTGTTTCCTCTAAAAGAGTATTGCGGTGTTCTGCGTCTTTTTAAAGACAGCATTTCACTTGCACTGAGGCAGGAGCGTCTTTTTAAAGATGTCTTTCTGTCCGTGTTTCTGGATGCGGCAAATGTATGGGTCCCCGGGTGGCCACGATCGTCCTCTCTCGTGCGCAAGAGTGCATGCTGAGGCGGCGTTCGTGGAGGGTTCATACTCCTAAGAGAGCGTGAACCTCTTGGATGGCGGAGACGGGTTTCGTACCTCCGGGAACGTCACCCCCTTTTTTCCGTTGCGGAGCCCCGTTAAAGGTGCGGTGGCAAAACTCCGGAAATCTTATCTCCGTATAAACGGTGCTGAATCGGTTAGCTGGTTCGTCCAGTGACTCTCAGCACCCCCATCCACAGCCAGAGGTGCCGTAAGAGAGACGGGTGGCGCGTGTTCTACGTGCTCTCGTCCTCTTTCAGCCCTCACGAGGATTCTATGTCTGTCACAGCATCGGAGAGGGGGTCGTCTATTCGGTCGCCGACTCGGACCCACTCCCGCCTTGGGTAGGGGCTCCCGTGCTCGACCCCGAGTGGCGGCCATGTACGCTCGGGAGCGCGGAGACGGTCTGTGTGGAGCGGAGAGCTCCTCCCCCACCCGCACCGTCCCGCCTAGATGATTGGCACTTCAGGACTGCAAGAACAGCCCCAACCTTCTGTGCCTTTTCTTCCCGGGGTGCATGTTGGTTGACACGGTCGTGGAAAACTCGTTTTCCTCCCGGAACCGACCGTTCAGCCATCACCTCTCACCTCTCCTGACGGCGGGGCCGCTAAGGGTTATGCTGCTCCAAGAGACCAGCCTCCCTCCCCTCACAGACCCACGGGCTTGTGAGAGGCGGCCTCTGCCGTGCGCGCCATGGCGTGATGCAGGTCCGCAGGCTACGGCACTGAAGGATCTGCACAGGCAAGGTCACGGCCCGGCAACTAAAGAATCCTGTGTGGCTCTGACCTGGCGCTACGAGCGACTGGGTTCACCCCACAGGCCGCCGGACGTGCTATGCCCACCCCCCGGTGGTCCAGGGACGCCATCTCTGGTTGTGTCTTGCGGGCATTAAGTAGGTCATTAATAATCGCCCTAATGTTCCTTTTTAGACCAGCCATTTCGGGGACGCGGCTGAGAGTGTTCAACAATGATCGGCCGCTTTAGAGCAGACTGAGGCTTCATGCCACGTCGGAGCCTAGCTGCCCCCTCCGTTACGTCAGTATATTGGTCTGCTTTTCGCCGAGGGTGTCCTGCTACGGCTTTTTCGTTCCTTCATCCCGGCAGCTCTAAGGAACCTGTCGTAAGCTGTTCACCCGCCCACTCAGCCCGCTACAAAGGTGGAAAATGAAACTTAGCGGCTCTGAGTCGGGCGACCTGAAGATGGAGAGGATCGCTCGTCAGGAGATGGTGAAAACATCACTCTCCCCCCCACCCCGTAGGAGGGACGGGTGGGGAATCCTTGGTTTCGTTTTGTGTTCCGCCGACTTCAATCGGCACCCACTAACCTCAAAGAGCGAATTCCTCTTCTTTCTCCAGGTCCCCGGAGGCATATAGGAGTTTCGGACGGGCTCAAAACCCTACGTTCTCCTCTTCCTCATTCGCCAGCGGATGTATCGAGCGGGACATCTACAAGGGAGCCCCCTTTGCTCAGCATCCATCAGCGGTTTCGGGTGAGTGTTTCATTACACACCACATCTCACAATGCGGCCAAAGAGCACGCGTCGTTGAGTTCCCCGTCTCCGCTCGCCACGGGTACACATCGTGCCGTTAATTTCCTCTCGCTCGGTATCTGGGGGCCTGGGAAGAGCTTCCCAGCCCGTCGCGTTGGCTTTTACGCACGATCCGTCTCGGTTATACATTCAATTTGACCGGCTACCTCTCAAATATTCAGGCTTCACCACGGTGAAGGCTGCCGATGCGCACGTACTGCGTGCGGAAGATTGCTGTCCTATTGGCGAAGGACGCGATCGAGCCGGTCCCTCCAGCCGAGATAAAGTCGGGGCTTTACAGCCCTTACTTCATTGTACCCAAGAAGAGTGGCGGGTTGCGTCCGATCCTAGATCTGCGTACTGAGTCGAGAATTCACAGAATTCACAGAATGCTGTTCAAAATGTTTACGCAGAGGAGCATATTTTAATGCATCCGCCCACAGGATTGGTTTGCAGCCTTCAACCTGAAGGACGCGTACTTTCATGTCTCCATACTTCCCCGACACAGGCCGTTTCTCCGCTTTGTGTTCGAGGGGTGGGCATATCAGTACAATGTCTCACCGTTCGGGCTTTCTCTCTCTCTCCCTGTGTCTTCACGAAAGTTGCGGAGGGCGCACTGCAGCCCCTGAGAGAGAGAGTGGTGTTTGCGTTTTGGCGTATTGGCTCATAATAGCTCAGTTTCATCAGATGCTGCGCACACACATAAATCGTGTACTTTAACACCTCGCTCGTCTCGGTCTTCAGGTCAACTGGGGAAAGAGTAAACTTTGCCCCGTGCAGAGGATCTCTTTTCTCGGAATATAACGGGATTTGGTCGATTTATCAACACGTCTCATAGAAGCGCGTGTTCAGTCAATTCTGACTTGCCTAAACATTTAAAGGCAGGGTTGCGGTTCCACTAAAATAATTGTAAAAACTTCTGGGGCATATGGCAGTAGCTGCGGCTGTGACACCGCTCGGGCTGCTCCATATGAGACCGCTTCAGTGTTGGCTTTATGACCGAGTCCCGAGGAGAGCGTGGCTCACCGGCTTTCACAGTATTATAATTACATCGAGATGCCGTCACACTTTCACCCCGTGGTCAGACCCAGCGTTTCTCAGGGTGTGGATGCCACTGAGATAGGTCTCCAGGCATGCTATTGTTGGCAAAAATGTCTCTACAACGGGGTGGGGAGCTACGTACGGCGGGCTCGTCGCTTCGGGGGTCTGGTCGACATTCCAGCGACATTGGCATAAATTGCCTCGAGCTGTGCACTGTATATCTTGCGCTCGTCCGTTTCATCAACGTGATTCGATGCTTAAGATGTATTAGTGCACACGACAAAACTGCGGCTGTAGCGTATATCTATCGCCAAGGCGGTCTGCGCTCTCGTCACCTGTCGCATCTCGCCCGTCTCTCCTCTTCTGGAGTCAGAAGTATCTGAGGTCTCTTCGTGCCATTCACATATCGGGGTCGCTGAACACAGCGGCAGACGCGCTCTCATGAGCAGCGCGGCCCGGCGAGTGGCGGCTCCACCCCCGGTCGGTTCAGCTGATTTGGAAATGTTTCGGCAGAGCAGTTAGATCTGTTTGCTTCTTCAGAGACAACCCATTGTCGCCTGTTTTATTCATTATCCGAGGGAACACTCGGCGTGAATGCACTGGCACACAGCTGGCCGCGGGGTTTCCCCCCAGTAAGCTTTATTGCGCAGACACTGTGCAAGTCAGGGAGGACGAGGAGCGCATTCTATTAGTTGCGCCGTACCGGACAACTAGGAATTGGTTTTACAGAATTCACTCTCCTCGCGACAGTCCCTCCCTGGCTGATTCCCTGGCACATTATGGCACCCTCGCCCCGATCTGTGGAACCTCCATGTGTGGTCTCTGGACGGGGCGCGGAGGTTTTAGGTGATTTACCCCAGGCGGTATCTAACACCATCACTGTAGCGCGAGCGCCGTCTACGAGGCAGGCGTGTACGCTGAAATGGAACCTGTTTGTTGTATGGTGTACTTCTCAACGAGAGGACCCCCGGGAATGCTCGATCAGTATTGTGCTTTTATATCTCCAGCACCGCTTGGAGAAGAGGCTGTCACCACTTATCATTTAAGTAGATATCGCGGCAATATCCGCGCATCACGTACCCATAGACGGTAGATCTGTGGGTCAGCACGATCTGGTCATTAGGTTTTTAAGAGGTGCACGGAGGCTGAATCCTTCGCGCCCTCCCTCTATTCCTCCTTGGGACTTGTCCATGATGCTGAAAGCCCTTCAGGACTGCCCTTTCGAGCCTCTGCGGACGGTGAGCGTCAGGTTTCTCACTATGAAACCTTTGACTCTCCTTGCATTGGCTTCTATTAAAAGGATAGGGGATCTTCATGCATTTTCGGTCACGATTCGTGCCTTCAGTTCGGGCCGGCTGAATCCAGCGTTACACTGAGACCCCGGCCAGTCTACGTGCCTAAAATTCCCACCACTCCCTTTAGAGATCACGTGGTGAATTTACAAGCGCTGCCTTTGGAGCAGGCAGACCCAGCCATGGCTTTGTTATGTCCTGTTCGTGCACTACGTTTGTATGTGGATCGTACTCAAAGCTTTCGGACCTCAGAACAGCTCTTTGTCTGCTACGGTGGTCAGCAGAAAGGGAAAGCTGTCACTAAACAGAGGATGTCTCATTGGATTGTAGACACAATCGCCCTGGTGTATGAGAACAGGGCATTCCTTGCCCTTTTGGTTTGAGAGCCTATTCAACCAGAAGCGTGGCTTCATCTTGGGCTTTGGCTCGTGGTTCCTCACTTGCAGATATTTGTAGAGCTGCTGGCTGGGCGACACCTAATACGTTCACTAGATTTTACAGTGTTCGTGTTGAGCCGGTATCCTCTCGAGTTCTCTCGTCAGATCAGTGAGAACATCGAGGAACGGCTCCTGTGTCGGCTTGGTGCCTTTCTTTTCGGTGCTGCACGACCGCACCATTATGGAAGGCAGTTAAGGCCAAAACCTTACAAAAAGCTGTTTTTTGTCTCCTCCACCGGTTGGTGGCCGATGTTGCGGAGCATCGGCTGCCAGCCTTTCACTAGATGTATCCTTAAGAACCTGGGTGAGGCTAGCGCCACATTGCGCCCCCTAGTGGTTTCTTTGTGAGTATTTCCGTGGAAAGTTCTGATTTACCACGTTTCCCTTAGCGGAGTTCATTCCGCGCCTCTCTAGTGTACTAAGAGAGAGTATTTTTTATATAGACCTCGTGTCTTTTTATCCATCACCTTAGTGGTAGACCCCTAGAGGGTTTTCTTTCCGCAGCGATCTTAGTCCCGCCTGACGAGTTCGCTTCCCAGTTCGCCTAGTCACTATCGTGGGTTAAGGAACAAGTAGTGACCGGCCTCTGCTTCAACCCCATTTTCGTTCCCTTAAAGAGGAGAGTCGGAGGGTTTACGCAGGCACTGGAAGGGTCAGCTTCAGTGGCGCTTTGGTAGGGATTCCCAATTCGTCGGTCACGACGTGACGTCGTAGTGACCGACTGAAAGGGAACGTCTCGGTTACATATGTAACCCTCGTTCCCTGAAGGAAGGGAACGGAGACGTCACGTCCCGTCGCCACAGTTTGCTGTTCCACTGCTGATATCGGCCGGACCCTTTCCTTCTGTCCAGCTTTCTCAGCAAAAAATAGCTGATTTGATAACTGCACCTGCCGCTCATTAAATACCTGTGCGGCGGGGCGGCGCTGGCAGATGCAATTATCTGCATGCCAAGTTCATTGGCGTTTTAAAGGTTTCTCGAAGCAGATAGGTCCCCCGCGAAGCGGTTCCCAATTCGTCGGTCACGACGTGACGTCTCCGTTCCCTTCCTTCAGGGAACGAGGGTTACATATGTAACCGAGACGTTCTCCTGTCATCCCTGGGAGCCCTGCAGTTCCTCTCTAGTACTCCTCCAATTCACATAGCATGTTATAATGCTTTCTTAAAAACAAATCATTAATAAAACATTAATTTATAAAAAACATAAGCTGTAAGATGAAAGTGATTATTATGTAAAACATATTTCAATATCATGACATAATTTCATTATTTGTAAAATTGGTTATATGAATAAGGCACACATTAACTTCTTTAGATAGATAAACACATATTGAATCTTTTACTGCAATACTACTTCTAAGCAAACACTTTAATCATTATTAAAAACCATCTGTTAGGAAAGAAAACACACACACACAGACACACAGGAGATTCTGTTCTTCAAGGTTGAGCTGCCCTGCCCCCATTAGGTTATTCTGTATGCAACCTTCATTTCATTGGTTAATACACATTTATCAAAGACAACATCTTATATTTATTTCATCAATTATTCAATGATTAATACTGATTAAGTAAGAAATACATTGCATATTTTATCCTGTGAACATTAAAGCATTATTTAATGACATAGTTGCCTGTTTGCTTTCCCCCTCAGGCCTCTCTCTTATCTTGATCAATACCAGGCGTAAATTCCTCGCTAATCCTCCTTACAGCACACACACAAAAACTGGTAACTTTCCACTCTCAAACACAAACACCTCATTTCTACATAATAGCTCAGTGCATATATGAAACACACAATGTTTATAGAATAAAATGATCAATTAAAGAAATATAAAAATGGAACAAAATCAATTTCCACAGTCCTTATTTGGACATCTTTGTAACTTTAACACTTTTAGCAATTAGCATGAAATGTAGGCAGTAAATATGTAAAACATAATTATTCAATAACACAACAATACTCCATTGTTCATGAATTGGTTAAATGCATTCATTAGTTAAACATACTAATTTTCACTTTCTCTAAATATAACATAGTTATAAAGCAAACAACTTGGTTATTGAAACCATCTGTTCTGCGTGTTTTCTCTTCAGGGGTTTGTTATCAGCGTTTGCAGGTTTCTCCCCAAAACCGAAACCACAGCCTCTCAACTTTACACACAGACATTTACTCACATATCTCAGCACAAAAAGCATAATGGCACATATGAATTATAACATAACATACTGATTAATAAAACAACATAAAAATCCCACACAGCACACCTCATACTTGTAATCACCAGCGTGAAACCTCCTTTTAAACAAATCTCAAGGTTTTAAACAGGTGAGAAGTCACTAAGATGAAAGTCACTCATGAGAGGAAAACTGTTGAGATGTCAGAGAGGAAACTGCAGTACAGTGATTAGGTTGTAGGAGTCCACAGAGGGCATGGCACCTTTAATTATTGTAAAGTGGCCAGTGAGACTGTGGGATCTAACACACATGAGACTTTCTTTGAGCGGGTCCTGTAAAATTCTTCTTAAAAGACGCTTTAAGACACATGCAGTCAGCTGATGTAAGTGTTTATTATAGTTTAATAAACACTTCTCATACTTCTGGAGTCTTTTAAACTGTAAACATTTTTATAATCAGTAAGTCATAGCAAGTCATAGGTTTTTTATGTTACTTTAAATTGAGTTTTTGACAATTTCTATTTGTTTTGTTTTTTTAAGTTGTCAACTCATCAAAACTTAAAATAGTGGGTTGAATTGACTTGGAATAACCAATTTGATTAAATGTACTTTACAGCTGTAATGATGAGCGTATGCTGCTGATCCAATTGAGGTAAGGATGGTAATATAACAGAATAAAACAAAATAATCCAGACAGGGTACGGAAACAGACTCGAAAACCAGGGAACAGAACACCATAACAGATACAACAATACTCGACAAAGGACAAGAGAAAGACTGAGATATATATATATAGCCAGAAGCTAGGGACGAGCCGGAAGCGAGTAAGGAGGCAGTGAGGAGCCGGAGGCCAGTGAGGAGCCGGCAGAGCAAAAAGCCAGTGAGGAGCTGGTGAAGTCAGGGGCTAGTGAGGATACAGGCCTTATGGTCAGGACAGGAAATTGAGGAAACTCCAGCTCAGCCAAATTGGTCAGGACAGGAAGCTCAGGGGACTCAGGTTCAGTCCTCTCAGCCTTAAACGAAGATTCAGATTCTAACCCTTTAGCCGTGACAGGAAGTTCAGGTTCATCCTCTTTGCCTGGCAGGGCAAGTGTATTTGTATAGCACATTTCATACACAGAGGTCATTCAATGTGCTTTACATAGATATGAGAAAACACTATATAAGAGAAAAAAATATATAAAAATAAGAAACATAATAAAATCTAATTAAAACAAAGATACATGAGAATTTAAAATAACCATTAAAAGAAAATAAATGTGATTTTAATAAAAATGTGTGAAAAAAATAAAACAGGAGTAGAAGTGACTTGAATTAAAAGTGCAGTCAGTGTTCATTTAGTAAATACAGAGTTAAACCAATGTGTTTTGATCCTACACTCACCTAAAGAGAGAGAGAGAGAGTCACTGGTACGTAGACATCCGGTTTGTGACGTCACGCTGAACAGATCGTGCATCGTAGCTCCGTCGAGTTCATCATCTAAAAGCTTTTTTTTTACCATCTTATTCCTATTTATATAATATAACTTATTAGTTTTACATAGGAATACTTTACCGTGACGATTATTGAGCAGTACTACCACGTGAAACTATTTATCACTAATAAACACCCAGTGTTAGCATATAGCCCGCTAGCATCCACACGGTGGAGGCTGAAGCTAGCATTTTCCGATCTAATGGCGGATTCATCTGATATATGCTTTTCTGACCTATCCTCACCTGAGCGGGAAGCTGTGGAGGAGTTGTTTCCCGGTTTTAGCAGATCCAAGGCGAGGTACAGCGCCCACTTCACCCTGCCTTCCGACGTCCACAAGCGAGCAACAAATATGCATTCCACGCGATGCAGCTTCACGGACCGTGAACGACATGAAAGCGATCGGGAAGCTGTGGAGGAACCGCTGCCCGGCCTTCGCAGATTCGGCAAGCCAAACATCACCCTGGCCCCAGACGTTCGCAGGCGACCGAGGCGTGTCACAACCGAACACCCCACGCAATGCAGCTCCGGGGACCGCGTTCGGGTAAACGAAGACGCCATCGCCCAGCATGAAAGCGGTAAGACTCCGCTTGTTATTGTAACATGTACTACTTGCCACATGTATAGTTTAGCTTCTGCTGTTAGCATAGAGGGGTTTACATGCACTAAGTGTATTGAAGTATTAAGGTTAACTGAGAAGGTTGCTGAACTAGAATCGCGCATCCGAACGCTAACGTTAGTTGAGGATAGCAAAACCGCTAATGTTACTGTTGCAAATAATCTATCGAGCGAAAAGACTAATGGCTCGGTTCCGACATCAGATGCTAATATAAATATTACAAATACTGTATCGAGCGCGCATATTGTTTATCAAAATACACATGGCTCGGTTCCGTCATCAGAGTCAAGTCGGCGGTCAAACTGGGTGACTGTTAGGCGGCATAGTCATATAAGGCGTCCTTCTAAGACCCATAACGTAACGACAATTTCTAACAGATTCGATCCCCTAAGGAGTATACCAGCTGAAACACCTTTTAAAAGTGCCCTGGTCATTGGAGATTCTATACTCAGGAACACTAACATTGAGGCACCAAACACCATAGTCGACTGTATACCGGGAGCCAGAACGTCTGACATTAGATCCAAACTTAAAGTGCTGGCTAATGCTAAGCGGAAGTTTTCTAAGATTGTTATTCACGCCGGCACGAATGACACTAGGCTCCGCCAGTCGGAAATCACCAAAGACAATATTAAGGAGATGTGTGAAATTGCAAAAACAATGTCAGACAATGTAATATGCTCTGGTCCCCTCCCCGCCTACCGGGGAGATGAAACACATAGTAGATTAGTGTCTCTCAATGGATGGATGTCAAAGTGGTGCCCTTAGCATAACGTAGGGTTTATAGACAATTGGAAGCATTTCTGGGGAAGACCATTTCTCTTAACCCGAGATGGCCTTCATCCGTCATCGGAAGGAAGTGCTATACTCACTAAAAATCTGATCAATAGTCTTAATTCTGATATAGTATGACTATCCAGGGCCCAGGTCAGGAAACAGACGGATCGGCTTAACCGTCCATCTGTTAGCTGCCGTGATATGTCAAGACCACTTATATCCCAGCACTTCGAGTCAATCTTACCGAAATATCAGCACATTTCAACTGTATCTGTTCCCCGAACAAATAAATACAGGGCACAGCTTGTTACATCTGGTACAAATCTGATTCAAATAAAATTAGAAAACAATACATTAACAGATGAATCTCGAATCTTAAAATTCGGCCTTCTTAACATTAGATCGCTTACCATTAAAGAACCTATTGTCAATGAAATAATTACAGACCAAAACTTAGATGTACTCTGTTTAACAGAAACCTGGCTTAAAGCAGACGACTACATTAGTTTAAATGAATCCACCCCACAAGACTATTATTTTAAACACGAACCTCGATTAAAGGGGAGAGGGGGTGGTGTAGCTACAATATACAACACAATGTTTAAAGTAAACCAAAAATCTGAGCTAAAATTTAAATCATTTGAAGTAATGTTGTTAAATATGGAAATAACTGATCGTAACCACAAACAGCTTTCTTTTGCTTTAGCGACAATCTATAGACCACCGGGCCACCATGCAGATTTCCTTAATGAAATAGCAGATTTCCTATCTGAGCTTGTAGTCACTGTAGATAAAGCTCTTATTGTTGGTGATTTTAATGTCCATGTGGACAACCCAAAAGACGCATTAGGACGTGCGTTTATAGATGTTCTAAATTCTCTCAATATTAGACAAAACGTGACAGGGCCAACGCATACTCGTAATCACACATTAGACTTAATTCTGTCACTCGGACTCAATATTAATGACGTCGAAATATCACCTCAGAGTGATGCAGTTTCTGACCATTACCTTGTGTCATACACTGTACTTCTAAATAGGATCACTCAATCTACAACATGCTACCGACTAGCCAGAACAATAATTTCCACCACTAAAGATAGCTTTATTAGCACTCTTCCAGACCTGTCCCAAATGAAACATGTAGCAGATAACTGTGACGATCTAGATATTGAAATAGAAAACCTAAACAATGTCTGTTCTAACACATTGGATGCCGTTGCTCCCATTCGAAAAAAGAGATTCAAAGAAAAACCGCCAGCTCCATGGTATGACCATCACACAGCAGCCCTTAAAAAGGCAGCTAGAAAAATGGAAAGAAATTATAGAAGCACAAAGTTAGAAGTATGGCGCGCAGCATGGAAACAGAGTGTTAAACACTACAGACAGGCTATTAAAACCGCCAGATCTACATATCTTAGCAAGCTTATAAATGAGAATCATAATAACCCTCGTTTCCTCTTTAGCACAGTTGCGAAACTGACTAGAAACAAAGAACAAACAGAAACCAATAGTAAACATCAACACAATAGTAACGACTTCATGAACTTCTTTTCTAACAAAATTTCGGCTATTAGGGAAAACATCGTAGCTACCCAGGCAGCCACCACTCTACCCATTAGTTCACTTAACACTAGACTACCATAAGAACATCTTGATTCATTTAAACCTACTACAATAGATGAGCTCTCTAAACTAGTCACATCATCCAAATCATCGTCCTGTATATTAGACCCCGTTCCCACAAAACTACTTAAAGAAGTATTCCCTGTAGTGTCAACCCCGGTTCTAAATATCTTTAACTCATCGCTAGAAATAGGATACTTCCAACAGCTTTCAAACTAGCAGTTATTAAACCGCTGATTAAAAAACCACAGCTTGACCAAGGAGAACTTAATAACTTTAGACCAATCTCAAATCTCCCTTTTCTTTCGAAAATATTAGAAAAGGTAGTGGCAAGCCAGTTACGCACATTCTTGACAAATAATAGTACATATAAAAAGTTCCAATCAGGATTCAGGCCCCACCATAGCACAGAGACAGCGTTGCTTAGAGTTACAAATGACCTCCTATTAACATCCGATCGTGGTGAAATCTCAATTCTTATATTACTAGACCTTAGTGCAGCATTTGACACAATAGACCACAGAATCCTACTCAATAAACTAGAAAACTATGTTGGTATCAGTGGTCAGGCGCTAGCCTGGTTTAGGTCATATCTAACCAATCGCTATCACTTTGTTTATGTAAATGAGGAAGAGTCATATCACTCCCTGGTTAAATACGGTGTACCGCAGGGATCAGTTTTAGGTCCTATCCTGTTCTCGTTATACATGTTACCCCTAGGAGACATTATCAGGAAACATAACATAAGTTTTCACTGCTATGCGGATGATACCCAGCTTTACATCTCCTCGCATCCCAGCGAAACACACACGTTTTCTAAGCTAAAAGACTGCATTAGCGATGTTAGTGACTGGATGGCACATAACTTTCTTAAGCTCAACTCCAATAAGACAGAGGTACTTATTATTGAACCAAATCGCTACAAACATAATATGTCAGATTACAAATTGCACATAGATGGCTGTACTGTGGTGCCATCTTCCACGGTTAGGAACTTAGGTGTGATGTTCGACAGCAACTTATCCTTTGATAGTCATATCGCCAACGTCTGCCGCACAGCATTCTTCCATCTTAGAAATATCTCAAAAATACGCCATATACTGTCTACATCTGACGCAGAGAAGCTTATTCATGCTTTTATGACCTCTAGAATAGACTATTGTAACTCGCTACTCGGGGGATGCCATTCAAATCAGGTCACAAGCTTCAGCTAGTTCAAAACGCTTCTGCAAGGGTACTTACTCGATCTAAGAAGTATGACCACATAAGCCCAATTCTGGCATCTTTACACTGGCTGCCAGTTAAATATCGCATCCAATTTAAAATATCACTAATCACCTACAAAGCTTTAAATGGCTTAGCACCCTCATATCTTAGAGAATTACTATCAGAATACAATCCATCACGCACACTACGGTCGCAAAATTCTGGCCTATGGATTATCACTAGACTATCAAAAGTGTCTAAAAGTGGAAGATCCTTTTCCTACTTAGCCCCTAAGCTCTGGAATGATTTACCAACCGATGTCCGAGAATCAGACACAGTCGATCATTTTAAATCTAGACTTAAAACTTTTCTCTTCAACAAAGCATTCGCATAATTTGACTAGTAAAGGTTCTTAACTCGCAATAGTTATTTTCACGGAACAAAGCACTCACGGTCATGACACAGACCAACCAAATAAATAAATAAAAACCTTTTCTGCATGAACACTTAAAATGAATTGCATTAAATAGTTTGCCACCATTTGCCACTGAACCTGCATTAACGACGACAGTGGGGCTTCCGGCCTTAGTCAAACGGTTTGGCACGTATGGTCGGGTTGCGATTTTGGTGCTTTCGTGTGTCTTGTGAATAGTATGCCATACAGACCCGTTTGCCACTGAACCTGCATTAATGACGACAGTGGGGCCTCCAGCCTTAGTCAAACGGGTTGGTATGTATGGTTGGGTTGCGTTTTTCGCGCTTTCATGTGTCTTGTGAATAGTATGCCATACATACCCGTTTGCCACTGAACCTGCATTAACGACGACAGTGGGGCCTCCAGCCTTAGTCAAACGGGTTGGCACGTATGGTCGGGTTGCGATTTTGGCGCTATCGTAAGTATTATGAATAGTATGCCATACAGACCCGTTTGCCACTGAACCTGCATTAACGACGACAGTGGGGCCTCCAGCCTTAGTCAAACGGGTTGGTATGTATGGTCGGGTTGCGTTTTTCGCGCTTTCGTGTGTCTTGTGAATAGTATGCCATACAGACCCGTTTGCCACTGAACCTGCATTAACGACGACAGTGGGGCCTCCAGCCTTAGTCAAACGGGTTGGCACGTATGGTCGGGTTGCGATTTTGGCGCTATCGTAAGTCTTATGAATAGTATGCCATACAAACCCGTTTGCCACTGAACCTGCATTAACGACGACAGTGGGGCTTCCGGCCTTAGTCAAACGGGTTAACACGTATGGTCGGGTTGCGATGTTTTTGGCGTTTTCTCCTGGTCCTGTAAATGGTATACAATATAGACCCGTTTGCCACGGAACCTGCATTAACGACGACAGCTGGGCTTTAGGCCTTAGTCAAACGGGTCGTCAGGTTTCATTTTCTCTTAAAGATCGGAATGTGACCCTTATTTACCATATATACCCTCGCATTGGGCCCCCAATTTGCTAAATCCTCAACTGTGGATAACATAATTATGCCGCAATATTTAGTCTGTCTGGAACTAAGCTGAGTTAAACCACATCACTGTGTGACACTTCAATACATATGAACGGCCGCTACGCTAATACGATTTTGTTTTTCTCTCCCTGTCTCGTCCTCGACCCGAGGACGAGACAAACAGACCCAGTCCCGGTAGATGTGAAAGTCGGCACACCTCTGATCTACTGGCTGTCCTTCAACGTTATGCCCAGCTGATACCTGACCAACGATCACCGGCAGAACCGCTTAATCTCCGCTAAATCTCCATTTCCGTTCTCCCAAGGGTTTTTCCCTCCTAGGACTTATTTTTCCTCGGATAAAAGCCCGGGGTTTTTTTTCTCCTAGGGGGTTTTTCACCCCGGGGAGGCAGCCTTTTTGGGCTTTACCTAGCTTCCTCTTCTATACGTTGCTTTAGTAATACGTGCAATTATAATATTGAGTCATAGCCGCAGCAAATTTAACTGCTCATGCTATCATGTATTTTGTTGTGCTATCTGTCGTTTTCTGTGCTTTTCACTGCTTCTATTTATGTAAAGCTGCTTTGAAACAATTGACTTTTGTGAAAAGCGCTATATAAATAAAATTGAATTGAAAAATTGAATTAAAGGAGTATTAGGAACACCTGTTCAATTTCTCATTAATGCAATTATCTAATCAACCAATCACATGGCAGTTGCTTCAATGCATTTAGGGGTGTGGTCCTGGTCAAGACAATCTCCTGAACTCCAAACTGAATGTCAGAATGGGAAAGAAAGGTGATTTAAACAATTTTGAGCGTGGCATTGTTGTTGGTGCCAGACGGGCCGGTCTGAGGATTTCACAATATGCTCAGTTACTGGGATTTTCACACACAACCATTTCTAGGGTTTACAAAGAATGGTGTGAAAAGGAAAAAACATCCAGTATGCGGCAGTGCTGTGGGTGAAAATGCCTTGTTGATGCTAGAGGTCAGAGGAGAATGGGCCGACTGATTCAAACTGATAGAAGAGCAACTTTGACTGAAATAACCACTCGTTACAACCGAGGTATGCAGCAAAGCATTTGTGAAGCCACAACACGCACAACCTTGAGGCGGATGGGCTACAACAGCAGAAGACCACACCGGGTACCACTCATCTCAAGAGGCTACAATTTGCATTAGCTCATCAAAATTGGACAGTTGAAGACTGGAAAAATGTTGCCTGGTCTGATGAGTCTCGATTTCTGTTGAGACATTCAGATGGTAGAGTCAGAATTTGGCGTAAACAGAATGAGAACATGGATCCATCATCCATGAATTTTTGTTCCAACCCTACTCCAGCACACCTGCCTCTAATTTTTAGGTAGCCCTGAACAACTTGATTAGCAGGTTGAGGTGTTTGATTGCACAAAAAAGGAAGCACATCAATTCGATCCTGACCTTCATTTGTTATCAGTCAAGTTTAGGATCGAGTTCAAGATTTTATTATTGGTTCGTTGTTTTAATGAACACAAAGGAAGATATTTTGAGAAATGTTAGGGTTAGGGATCTTAGCCCCGCCCATAACATTTTGAGGACGAGAAGATCGGTCTGGGGTTTCTCCGTTGAGGAGCTACTATGCGAGACCCAAAGCTGGTCAACCAATCAAATTGTCAGGGTGGGCTTTATACGATGATGGACAGATGATCAACAATAACATAATCAACCACGTCACCGAAGAGCGCGTGTTGAATCTATTTACAATGAAATGACTGCCGCTGTAGAATTCAGATGTGTGGATTCTGAAATTGAGTCTGTTCTAAAAGATATCGACAGAGCATTGATTTAAAAAGAGGAATAGAGAAACGCGATCAAGACATTTGTTGATCGGAAAGATGTTTTTGCCGTCCATCCTACGGTATTCGGCAAAAGTTGGTTGCACTTATGAAGGACCAAGTTAAAGAAGCAACTGAAATGGGTATCACGACGATGCAACTCGGCGTGCACATCGAGATGGATATAATTATCGGTCATTGACAGCTTCTTTTCGGAACCCTCGAATCGTGCCTGCTGCATAATTGGAGAGACATGCTAGGCTCCAATATTTTTCAAGCCAACATAATGGGTATCGTCGTGGATAAAGTTCACCTAACGTACAAATGGTAAGAGATAGTCTTACTGTAAGACATAGAAATGAAATGTTGTAAACATAGTAGGTGTTGATGTACGTTCGCTAACCCAGACTTAATATAATCACAATGTTAGTGTCATTTGTAGCGAAATAACTAGCAGTTCGGTCAGGCTGCAAAAGACGTCATTTCAACATACGTCACACACTCTGTTGCTCTGATTGGTCGTGAGTCTATCCAATTGAGTGCAGAGGCATTTTTCGGTTGAAATACGCTTTATAATCATAGCCCAATGGAGCGGTATCAGACTCAAATTCTGACTAGAATTGAGTATGACAATGTCAGGCTACTTTTCCCACTATGGAAGTGAATGGGGTCCACAAACGGTTTGGTTACAAACATTTCACAAAATATCTTCCTTTGTGTTCTTCAGAACAAATAAATGTATGCAGGTTTGGAACAACATGAAAGTGAGTAAATCATGACAGAATTTTCATTTTTGGGTGAACTATCCCTTTAAGTCTTAAACATTAGTTAGGTAATTAAGATCAACGTACCAGCTGTTGTTGGCTAGTCCAAAGAAAAGTCGGTAACACTTTATTTTTATGGTGTCTTTGTTACACATGCTACATGTAATTATTATTGTAATAACAGGTAATTATGCATAATTACATGCAGCTAACCCTAATCCTAACCCCAACCCTATAGTAAGTACATGTTGTTAATGATTATTACTTAGTACTTAAATGTATAATTACACTGTAACAGTGATAGTCGTATAATAAAGTGTGACCGAAAAGTCAAAAGGCGATAGGGCATTCTCTGTAGTAGCTCCAGGGGCGCCACTAGCAATTTTGGGCCCTATGAAAAAATAGGGGGTCAGGCCCCCCCCCATACCCATTTCGTACCAAACATCTGTAGCTACAACCTACTGTAGCTATTCAAAATCTTTGTCTGTAATTTAATAATACGAAACTATTTATTTTGCTATTGTTTTGACCACAGTTATCAGTATTTATAGATACCTAAAATGTCTGCAGCTATAATTTATTGTGCAATGCAAATTTAATTGAAAAATACAGTACATTAAATCAAATATTCAGAGAAAATGCAACATTCTTAAAGATTAAAGATAAATGTGACCATGCCTGTGAAAACCCAGCTTAAGTATTTCTTTGTGATTTACTGTTTTCCACATAAAATCATCCTATATAATGTAAAGAACATTTGTGAAAATATAAACTTGATATCTTTCATGTTGACTGAGTAATGTCATGTCAGCGATTGAAATCATAGTGAAATTAATGCTTGAAATTAAACTGTGATGCTTTTTATCTCACAATAAGATTTGAGGCTTTAGTCTGATTTTCAGAGACAGTCTTAGTGACAAACTGTATACTTGAGCTGTTACACACACGACATTGTAACATTTAAAAATGGCGAACAACAACAATGCATCTTTTCTGTGTACATTCTGCCTGAAATAAGACTGGGTCAACAATGCTTGACCAAAGCGGCGTGGTGAGCTTGAACCTGCTTACATCACGAGGCACTTTTTCAATAGGAAAATTCAACTGCAGTAGCCACCGTTTAATCTGAAGAGGGCAGCACTCAGACGTTTTTACACCATATATTGTAGTATTGAAACACTTTATATCCAAATGTCAAAAAACTTACTAAAATCAATAAACAGCACGAATAAAACCCCACTCTTACAGATCATTAACTAAAAAAAAAGTTGGTTTAGGGTTTAGTTACTCTTTAAGAAAACAGCTATACTGTTATTAAATGATTCTTCAGACTGTTTTTTAATCAACGGGGCTCTAAAATGAAATGAATGACAACTATAGCAGACTACGACATAGATTTCCATTGATTTCTTAACCCTGTTGCAAGTTGAGAAGCTTTAATATACATAATTTGACTAGTTTAGCCTTAGTTGCATTTCAATTTTATCACAACCAACTCGATTTACGACTGCATAAAAATCCTTCCTTGGCATATTGCGTTACAAAACAAAACAGTGTGTAACCGATCGCATTTCTAGTTTATGTTAATTAGCTTATACGGGCTACGTTAATTTAAACAGCTTATAAGGGCTGACTTCGCGTTAGAATCATAACATAAAACAGGGAACGTAAATCACCTTGTGTTTTTTTAAACTGAGGTGAACAGAGCGAAGACTTTACAGTGGAAAGAAAACTGCATTGTATTGCTCCAACGTCACATTGTGTAAACTGCATTCATAGTAAGGAAGTGCACATATGCAGATATCATAGGAAATAGCAGTAAATACACACACCTTGTTCTCTTCTGAAGTTCACGCGCACTGTGAGACCGTGGATTGAAGACGCCGCTAAAACGCAGAGTAAAGACGGGGCGGAGCTAAGAGGGCTCAGCTTAAGGGGGTTGCGTGTGCGGCACAGTCCTTGGCTGGGGCCCTCAAAAGTTCATGGGCCCTTAGAATCGTCCTAACTTCCCCCCTCCTTACGGCGCCCCTGAGTAGCTCCTACACCATGGAGACGGTCTGGCCTTTACATTCGGAAGCCTCCATCCCTAGAGGTTTTTAAGGTCCTTTAAAGTAGGGGATTTTTAATTTTGGTTATGGGAACCATTTACAATTATTTTAATTGCATGTAAGTTCTGTCTGTATTTAGATGTTTTCAATTTTCTTCATTTTGCAGCACTTTGGACAACAAAATAAATAAATTTGTTTTGGTTTTATTTTGCGGCACAGGGCAGATTTCTGTTGAGGGCTTCGCCAGATATCTTAGCGGAGAGGAGAACAGAATTGTACCTCTAGAGAAACTGGACCAGAGTGAAGACATGACACTCCCGCTCTCGCATTACTTTATCAACTCATCACACAACACCTACCTCACAGGTCAGCCAACCAGCAGCCCCACACAACACCTACCTCACAGGTCAGCCAATCAGCAGACTCAAGGAAAATTAGGGAAAATTAGCGGGACACTGGCCCTGCGTTCCTGTTAGTTTTTATGACATTCCCTCGTTAACTTCCCTCAGTCTCGTTCACTCGAATGTGCGTCATTGCTTACGTTGTACGAGTGCCCACTACTGGTGGAACACTTGAAGTGGATTCAAATGAAATGCCCTAAGCCCTTGATCACATGGAAAATGGAGACTGCCCCCTCCATCATTTGATTCGTGCAAAGCTGCTGAAGTGACATCACAATCGTGTTGAATTGTGGTGGATCTGCCTGAAGTGTAAATTTGAAGTAGACTCGCTCTCTCTGTCAAAATCAAGGGAGTGAGGGTCTGTCTTATAAATTTTCCCTCGTGAAATGCACTTCAAAATGGCGACAGGGATTCCCCCGAGGGGGAAGTGTTTATGGAAGTTTGCGATTGCATGTTTAAAACTGGAGTGGAACGCAGTCTGCTTCGTCTGCTAAAATGCCTATTCATTTTTCCTATAGACTTTTGGATTATTGCAAAAAATAAGTTCTGTGTATAAAAAAAGTTAATGACACACATTTTGTCTTTACAGATGAAGACAACTTTTATGAATTGTCTAAAATAAAGTCTAAATGCGTTTACTAGAATAAAAATGCAGACTTCAAAATTCATAAAAGTTGTGTTCATTTTCTCTATTGGATTGTATATACACTAGTGGACACTTTTCTAATTTGAACTTTTAGCGTTTTAGGACTTGAAAGAGCTTAGTTTAGTCAAAAACTGTTTTATTGACCTCATTCAATCGGAAGGTAGAGGGCTGTAGTCCAAACTGGCCATTCGCTGTAGGCTTTAAAAGGCAAATTCTGTTAAAAAAAATATTGTCTGGCAGTAAACTTTGAGCTTTATCATTTTACAGGTATTATTTATGCTCTTACAGCAACATTACACACAAATTAAAGTTCGACAAATGGTTTAGTTTGGGTGCTCAGGACTTGTTCTTTTTTTGAAAAAAAACAACAATTACTAACAAACCCTTGGCTATGTATATTGAGTTGGACTTGATGAGACTATTTCCAGTGCACTTATGTATTGCTGTTCTTGTGTTGCTATAATTGCTTCTGTTGTTTACCTCACTTGTAAGTCGCTTTGGACAAAAGCATCTGCTAAATGACCAAATGTAAAATGTAATGTAAATTATATGATCATATTATAGTGAAACCAAATGCAACTTGCAGTATATCTTGACGTTTTCTTTTTTTTTGCAGCGGGTCAGTTGGCAGGAAACTCGTCTGTGGAGATGTACCGTCAGGTCCTGCTGTCTGGCTGTCGGTGTATAGAGCTTGATTGTTGGAAGGGGCGGACGGCCGATGAAGAGCCCGTCATTACCCACGGCTTCACCATGACATCTGAGATCTCCTTCAAGGTAAACTCCACACACACTGCAGAATGGATTTATCTCTCTCGCCCCTGTCTGGAGAATTCAACTCTCAGATATCGACCCCACCACAAACGCTTTATTTTATATCACACCGCAAAGATACTTGGATTATTCTGCTGATTTTGGACATACAGATATGATTTATACATCATTTAAAACGTTAAAGTGTCTAGTCTGTTAAAAACGTCTCGGTTACGGATGTAACCCTGAAGGAGGGAACGGAGACATCACGTCTTGACCGACGAATTGGGAACTCGCTTAGAGGGACCAATCTGCTTCGATAACTACTAAAACGCCAATGAACTTGGCATAGAGATATTTGCATAATGCTGGCGCCGCCCCTCCAGGTGCGTATATAAGCAGCAGGTGCAAATATGGAAATTAGCTTCTTTTCGCTGAGAAAGCCGGAAGAATGTGACCGGCCGTGACAGCAGGGAGCAGCACCTGTGGCGACGGGACATGACGTCTCCGTTCCCTGCTTCAGGGAACGAGGGTTTTATCCGTAACCGAGACATTCCCTTTTAGTCGGTTACTACGACGTCACATCGTGACCGACGAATTGGGAAACCCACCAAAATGCCACTAGGAGCTGACCCCTTCCAGTGTCTGCAAAAAGCCCCCCCGACTCCACTTAAGGAGATGGAGAAATAGGATTAAGGCAGAAGGCCGGGCACTAGATGTTCCTTTAACCCCACAGTAGTGCCAGAGACTGGGAAGCGCCCTATCTGAGCGGGATAGGAACGCTGCGGAAGCCACTGCCCCGTTTAAGGGCTAATGGTGGGCGAAAGACAACCGTAGTTGAGAAAGACAGCCGTGGCTGTGTAAGCAAAGCAGTGCTCTGTTGAGGGAAACGTGGGCTAGTAGGATTAACCCCACGGAAAATACTCACAAAGGCACCCCCCTTAGGGGACACAATGTGGATGCCCGAGCCAAACACATAGGTTCGCAAGGATAAAGCTAGTGAGAGGCTGGCAGCCAATGCTCCGCAACATAGGCTGCCAAGGCAGCGGAGGAAGAACAAATCAAACCATTACGCATTCTTGTTCTGAAGGCCTTCCATACTGACACTATTGTGAAGCATCAGTCAGAGGCTGCAAGTCATGTGAGTCTGCTCTCCGTTCTCCCCCTGATGAGGTAAGAACACGAGAGGATACAGGCTCAATATGAACACTGTAAAACCTAATGAACGTATTAGGTGTCGCCCAACCAGCAGCTCTGCAGATGTCTGTTAGCGAGGAACCACGAGCGAGAGCCCAAGATGAGGCAACACTGCGTGTGGAGTGCACTCTCAAATTAAATGGAAGGAATACCCTGAAGATTATAAGCCAGGGCGATAGTATCAACTATCAAAGGAGACATCCTCTGCTTAGTGACAGCTTTCCCTTTCTGCTGACCACCATAACAGACAAAGAGTTGGTTTGAGGTCCTGAGGCTTTGCGTGCGAACCACGTGGAGTCGCAGTGCGCGTATGGGGCACAACAAAGCCATGGTTGGGTCTGCCTCCTCCGGGGGCAGCACTTGCAAGCTCACCACCTGATCTGTGAAGGGAGTGGTGGGAACTTTGGGCACGTAGCCTGGTCTGGGTCTGAGTGTTACGCTCGAGACAGCAGGACCAAATGAAGGCACGAATCGTCGATGGAGAATGCATGTAGATCCCCTACCCTCTTAACGGAGGCCAATGCGAGCAGGGTCAGAGTTTCATTGATAAAAACTTCAGACTCACAGACTGCATAGGCTCGAATGGAGGTCCCTGCAGGGCTTTTCAGCACCATGGACAGGTCCCAAGGAGGAATAGAGGGAGGGTTCAGCCTTCGAGCACCTCTTAAAAAACCTAATAACTAGATCGTGCTGGCCGACCGATCTGCCGTTTATTAGAGAGTGATGCGCAGATATGGCGGCAATAACTTTAATGGTGGAGGGTGACAGCCTACGCTCCGACCGTGTTGAAGGTATGAGAGCACGATATTAATATATGGTTGGGAATAGCACCAGACGACGAACAGGTTATTTAAGTGTTTACGCGTGTCTATTAGACGGCGCTCGCGCTGCAGAGATGGTGTTAGATACCGTTGTGATAAATCTACCGCACACTCAGCAGCCAACGTGGAGATACCACAGGTCGGGGCGCGGGTGCCAACGTGCCAGGGAATCCGTCAGGGAGGGGCTGTCGAGAGGGGCATCAGTTCTGGAACCAATTCCTGGTCGTCCAGTAAGGCGCGACCAGAGAAGGCTCTCCTCGTCCTGCCTGACCTTGCACAGAGTCTGTGCGATTAAGCTCACTCGAGGGAACGCATATTTGCGCATCCCCAGCGGCCAGCTGTGTGCCAGCACATCCACGCCAAGGCTGCCCTCGGTTAGTGAATAAAACGGGCCACAATGGGTATCGTCCGGCGACGCAAACAGATCTATCTGTGCACGACCGAACTTCTTCCAAATTAGCTGAACCGTCTGGGGGTGGAGTCGCCATTCGCCGGGGCGCGCAGCTCGTGAAAGCGCGTCTGTCGCTGTGTTGAGCGAACCCAGCATGAAAATGGCACGAAGGGACCTCAGGTGCTTCTGACTCCAAAGGAGGAGATAAAGAGCGAGATGCGACAGGTGACGAGAGCGCAAAAACCGCCTTGACGGTTGATAAACGCAACAGTCGCAATGTTGTCGGTGCAGACTAATATATCATTCTCTCGCATCTTCGTAGCGGAGCGTATGAGTCCCAGATATACAGCCCACCGCTCGCGGCAGTTGGGGTGCTAGGCACACCCCTGAGGCTGCAAGCCCGTCCTACCTGGCTGCTTACCCCGTGCTGGGGGCATCGTATGTGCTACAGAATGCCAGGAGACCTGTCTCAGGGGCATATCTTGTCCTCAGAAATGCTGGGTCTGACCACAGGGTGAAATTGAAATGACACGCAGGTGTAATGGTTACACGGTGTATGCCCGTGCGCCATGCTCTCCTCGGGACTCAATCGTAAAGCCAACGCTGAAGCGGTCTCATGTGGAGCAGCCCGAGCGGTGTCACAGCCGCAGCTGCTGCCATATGCCCCAGGAGGTTCTGAAATTGTTTCAGAGGGACTGCGTTCTTCCCTTGAAATTAACCGAGGCAAGTCAGAATTGACTGGATGCGCGCTTTTGTTAAACACGCCGATAAATCGATAGAGTCTAGTTCCACACTGAGAAAAAAGATCCTCGGCACGCGGTAAAGTTTACTCATTTCCCAGTTGACCTGAAGACTTAAACGAGTGAGATGCCGAAGCATTAAGTCTCTGTGTTCGCGCAGCGTCTGCCAAGAACGAGGTATTATAAGCCGATGTAAATATAAGCAGAATGTGAACACCGCTCTCTCTCTGGAGTTTTAACGGCGTCTCTAACACTTTCATGGAGACACGGGGAGAGAGAAACAGCTCGAATGCTGGTACTTTGTATTGATATGCCCTCCCTACGAACGCAGGGTGAAGAAACGGCCTGTGGCGATGGGAGATGGACACATGAAGTACACGTCTTACAGGTCTAAGGCTGCAAACCGATCTGAACATTGAAATACGTGTTTCGGCGTTATCATCCTGAAGGATCTCATTTGGAGAGCCGGGCGCGTAAATCAAGATCGATCGTAATCCGCCGCGTATTTTGGGTACTATGAGATAAAGGCTGGAAAAACCCTTTCATCATCATCTCGGCAAGAGGGACCGGCTCGATACGTCCTTCGCCAGCAGGACATCGACTTTTGCACGCAGTACATGTGCATCGGAAGCTTTCACTGTAGTGAAACGAATGCCTGAGAATTTGGGGGGGTGCCGGTAAATTGTATTTCGTAACCGAGGCGGATCGTGCGTAAAACCCAACGAGACGGGCTGGGAACTGAAGCGAAGCACCCAGCGACCGTACAAGGAGAATTAACGGGACTACCGAAGTACCCGTGGTGGAGCAGCCGAGCGGGGCAGGTGTGACTGCCGGTGCGTGTGCTTTGCGAGCACAAACATCTACAGGCGCGTGTGTGTGACACTGACCTGAGTCCGCTGGGGGTGACGGTCGTCTGGTCTCCTGAGCGGAGAGCGCAGTCTCCGATGATGGTGATGGTCATCTGGTCTCCTGCGCGGAGAGTGCAAACTCCGGAAAACACCCGCTGGCGATAGAGGAGGAGGAGGGTGAGCTGGTGTGTGCCCGCTCACGGCTCTCTCGATCCTCAGGAGACCTGGAGAGGAAAGAGGAATTCACTCTTATGTGTGGTTATGTGGGTACTGGCTGGACAGCTGGTGGAACAACAATGTAACCAAGGATTTTTCCACCCGACCCTCTTCCGGGGGAAGGAGCGAATCACCGTCTCCTGAAGAGTGGTCCTCTCCAACTCCTGGTCGCCCGCTTGGGGCCACTTAAACTCCCGATTGTCACGGGAAGCGGCTGAGCGGGCGGGGCGAACTGCTGACGACCGGTTCCCCTGCGCTGCCGAGATGAGGTCTGAGGAGGGGGAACGAAGGTGGCCGCCGCAGGACGCCATCGGCGAGAGGCGGACTGAGGAGCCGGCGTTGGTGGACCAGGGCAGCTCTCTTCCGCCGAGGCATTACCTATGGAGATCGCCTCAATCTGCGCCGCGGAGCTGAAGGACTCCCCGGACTCGCCGAAGCGGTGGCATTCTTGGACCACCACGGTGGACATCGCACGACCAATCGCCTGCGCTGTTACCTTGGTAGCGCGAAGAGCCAGATCAGTGGCAGCTCGGAGCTCCGAGAAGGCAGGCGAGTCGTATCCTCCCTCGCATATCCCTCAAGGCTTTGGCTTGGTGAACCTGCTGCAATGCCATTGCATGCAGTGCTGAAGCCGCCTCTCCGCATGCCTGGTGGGGAGTGCCCGTTAAACTGGATGACTGTCTGCAAGCACAGGAGGGAAGGGTTGGGCCTTAGCAGCTCCGTTGGTGAGGGAGGTGAGGGGTGAATGCTGAACGGCCGTAGACAGCCGAGAATTCCATGTTTTAGTCAGCTCTTCGTGCCGTCGGGAAAGAAAGGCACAGGAGGTGTGGGCCGAGTGGTATTAGCAGCTCCGAAGTACCAATCATGCAGGCGGGCTGGTTCGGGAGGAGAGGGGTTAACCCCTCCAACCCTACCGCCTCCGCCACTCGAGCGGGCACGGCCGCCATCTCCGGGTCGAACTCCGCCTCCGAGGGAAAGGGGGGCACCCCTCTGATGCTGCTGAAGTGGCGGGACCAGAAAGAGGTCCAATGGATTCGGCAGAAATCATAGAACACGACTCTGCGGTCTCCACCGGAGCCTCAACCAGCTGAAGACGAGGAGGCTGGTAGGTGGAGGACGCAACCCCCGACCTACTCAGCATAGTGATGCGAAGAGCGTCCTGCAAGCACTTGGCAGCCGCACCATGGCGGCGTTCAGCACTGCAAAGGCGCAGACATTGTTCCCGTAGAAACGACAGTCGTCTCCGCAATCCAAGAGGGTTATGCTCTCACAGAGAGAACAAAAACTCTCCACGAAGGCGGCCTTGGAGTGCTCGATGCCCAAGCATGAAGACAGCGCTCGTGACCGTCTCTGGAGCCCTTATACTTCTCGCATCCAAGATCGCACGGACAAAAAGCTATCCTGAAAAGGACGCTGATCTCCAAATATACGAGAGAGTGGCTGTCTTTAAAAAGACACAGAGCTCTCACGTATCACTCTTTTAGGGAAATCACTCTATGGGTGCTCAGCTGATGATGCGCACAGAGGGAGAGGCAACGCACACACTAAACTCAAAACAAAAAAGATGCAGAGCAGTGGAATACTGTGAGCATCCGCTGTGTTAGTACTGCTTGTCAACCAACTTCAGCAACCGTTCCCAGAAGAGCAAGTAGCTTCTCAGTAGCAGATAATGCCAGCTTTTATAGCAAAAAGCTAATTTTCATATTTGCACCCGCTGCTTATATACGCACCTGGCGGGGCGGCGCCAGCATTATGCAAATATCTCAATGCCAAGTTCATAGGCGTTTCAGTAGTTATCGAAGCAGATTGGTCCCTCTAAGCGAGTTCCCAATTCGTCGGTCACGACGTGACGTTGTAGTGACCGACTGAAAGGGAACAGAATGTTGTGCTTTCCACAAAATTAAGAAAATAGACATGATGCGCATTCTGTTCTCTCTCCCTCAGTGAAGCCCTTCCAGAAATGCGTCCTGTTACAAAAAATTAACTGTAAATTAACCAATACTTGTCATAAAAACAAAAAGATAAATGTCTACATAACGCTTGGAATGTCTACTTTTGAATGAACTGAATCAAATCTGCTGTAATCGGCAGTTATAAACATTTTACAGAGACCAGTATTCATAAGATTAAAAAAAATAATTGGCACACTTATCAGGAGAAAAGTATAATAGAATGGGATAAAATAGACTATAAGCTTAGGCAAAATATGATTAGATTTGTATTGTAAACCATTTTTCTGGCGTTTTTTCCCAACAATCTAACACAGAATATTTATATATTCTGTGTTAGAATATATAAATTTTAATAAAGAATATAAAAATTATGGCAACCCTGGTGTGCGTGTTTACGATTTGCTGTGTGTATTCCCTACTCAGTGGAATGGGTTAAATGCACATTACAAGTATGGGAATGCTTGCTTGCTTTGTTTAGTTTTTACTTATATTATTGAGATATGCTTCAGTTGAGGTCTCGAGTCAATGTGATTTCAGATTCATTTCAATAAGTCCAGTCACTCTCACTCCTTAATCACCTTTTATCTGAATATTTGCTATAAAATATCAAATTTACTAAAGCTGTTTCCATGTAACTTGAGAGAATTGGTGTTTTGTGTTATATTGATGTTTCTGCTAATCTTCTATAGACTTAAAAATTTTTGTGGACCGAGTTTAGGCATATCCCTGCTCTATAATCAATGTTGTTCATTTTTCCATGACTTCTCTACCTGTACAGTAATTCTATACTTATATGTAAACTAGGTTTGTAAAATACACTACTTAGACAAAATGTTTGGAAAAAAGCATCTGCTAAATGAATAAATGTAATGTGCCTCCTGTTTTCAGGACGTGATAGAAGCCATCGGGGAAAGCGCCTTCAAGACCTCCCAGTTTCCCATTATTCTGTCTTTTGAGAACCATGTGGACTCGTAAGTGCCAAAGATGTTTTTGGACAAATGATTCATCATTTTGAACAGTCTTTTATTCCTTATCCATACATTGTACATGTAGGTCACACATGCACGTACAGGAGAATGTAACCCAAGAGATGTATTGCATTTTGTTGCGATGCACATACGTCAAACGTCTGTTCACACATACTGTACGAGTCAAATAAACTATGCTTCAGAAGGCTGTGCGTTTGTTTGCGTATGTTTGCATACACATAAAAAAACTTAATATACTCCAGGTTTATGTGTGGAACTATCTCTCTGTTTGTGTCTCACAGTCTCAAGCAGCAGGCAAAGATGGCCGAGTATTGCAAATCAATATTTGGTGATGCTCTGCTCACAGAAGCGCTAGAGAAGTACCCTGTGAGTTTGGACGTTACACACACACACACACACACACACACACACACACTGCACCATCATTGACTCGACGACCTTTCCAGTTTTCCTTTCATCTCTGAAAGTTGCTGAACAGCTTCCTGTCATTTACTGGTTAAATCCGGTCTCGTCACTCGCGCCACCTAAATGTTAGCCTTTTTCCCCTCCCCATTTTCCTGCTTTTCATAGTAATGATTGAAAGCTACTTTGTGTGTTGTAAAGGAATTAATGTAATCGTTTTTCTCATTCAGTAAAAAAGAAGGGACCTGACATTCCCTCATGTTCAAATAACATGAAGATTTGTGTGGAGCTTTCAGATGCGTGTAGCGTTCAGAGGACATACGTTTTTTTCTAACACACCTGTGTTTTTTGTTAAGCTGGAGGCCGGCGTTCCTCTACCCAGCCCTGCTGAACTAATAGGCAAAATTCTCATCAAGAACAAAAAGAATTCACATAAAGGTGAAGGAAGCTCAAAGAAAAAACTGTCCGAGCAGATGTCCAACACGTCCAGCGATACGTCCAGCTCGTATGGGCCTTCATCCCCCTGTGCAGGTGTGCAGAACTCATTCCTGTTCGTGTCAATTTCACATCCACAGGAGTTTCTTCGACAGTAAAACTCTCACTGGCTGTAGACTTGAATGTGATCAACTAGATTTGAGAATGTCTTTGAGAAGCATTTTGTTTCAACACGTTCAGACTGAGCGTTCAGTCCCGCATCGCTTCATTAGTATCGTGTGCTGTGTGATGCTGCCCCCTGTTGAGCGATCAGCTTCAGCAGCACATTACAGCGTGTGTTGAGTTTCTGAATGCTTGGCTCAGTCAGTTTGAGACTTTTATTTGTGTTCATTTTACTTGATTTGCATTCGTGCAAAATCAAGAACCAAACCTGCAATAATAAAAAATGTGAAAAAACAAATAAAGTAACAAATTGTTGGATTAAACAAATACAAATAATTTTTACATTTAATTTAGTCCTAATTTTTTTTTACTAGAATGATTTATATACCTTGTTTACTATTAAGTTTAATTTAATTTTAATAATTGAGTTGATTAATTAGCTAGAATGCATACATACAAAGCAGCACAAGAAGTGTCTTTAAAATGAGTAGGTTCTGCGAAGCATATCACATTTTATAAATATAAAAAACAGAATCATTATAACAGCAAAGAGTGTGCAGCACATACTCGTGTAGCAAGAGCGGTGATGAAGCTGCAGTGCTGCGATTGTATCTTAAGCGTAGCCTGGTGCGCTTTGCAGAGGTGGGCTCAGGGTCGCAGCTCTCGCTGCTTGTTCAATTTCATGCAGCAGGACAGGGAGGTCACGTACGGGACGAATCAATTTGGCCCAAAATACGGGACGTCCTGACTAATACGGAACAGTTGGCAACCCTACCCTCTCATTCATTGTATTCAGAAGTCTGATTTGCTCATTTCTTTATAAACTAGATGAACTGTACCAGTCCATTAAGTTTGTTTACGGAAGTGATCTCTCTCTCTCTTTCAGACTCAAAACAGCGACTTGTTCAGTGAAGGTCATATTCGTCCAGCACTTTGAGCCAATCATATGCTCCGTCGCACAACGTTACATCACTAGTCACTGTAAAATATTCTGATATAGCACAAATACATGCAGCCGCGTGTTACCGCATTTTAAACCATCCCACATCATGCACGCTGTGTGGACTGATAAATTTATGATATTAAATAACCACTTGAGAGATTTCAAAGCATATTTGGAGCAGTCTGCTATGTAATTGCTTTAATGTCATAAGCCAATCAATCTGCAAGGCACACCTAATAGCAGTAGCAAGCGGTGACTTCTTCTTCAAGTGCGCACAATGCAAAGCTTGTAACAACATGCATTAAGCACGTCACGTGTGTGGCTCGTCATTTCAAAATATGGGATTGTTTCAGCTTAGTTGCATCACACAAAATACATGCCTGCTGCAAAAGCTTCGAAGGGGTTTATGATAAAAGAGACGCTCAGAATTTAGTGTTAAGTGAGTGTCTAATTTTGTGAATGTGAACGTCTCATTTATCATTTCGACGCGTGTGCAGCAGGCACTTATTTTGACGAGATGCATAATGCACATGGTTCACATGATGCAATGAACACATATTTTGAATTTGTGCCCCTCGGAAGAGAAATCCCCGGCCGCTACTGCTAATAACCCATAAATTATGAGCTTTATCGCGAATATCTTCCACTTTTTTTCTCAAACGCATCTTTTAATGACGTACTTGTATGGATCATAAAGGTTTGTGTGAGCATAGACCAGCAGGGGAGCACTTGGGTACGGTTTGGTCCGGTAAAGTATGATTGGGTCTCTTAAGTAAGCCATAATTGGAAAGTTAAGACAACAACAGATAAATATCTTGACTGAAGGATTAATCTGTACTTAATTAAACAGTGTAGTATTTTTTTTTACATTTGATTATTCAATTTTTGTACCTGAAAAGTACAGTCCTGTTATATCTATCGGAAAAACCTGAACTGATTTGAATTTATTTGTGCTATTGCTCATAATTTGATTATTTTACTTAAATAGTTCATTACATTAAATTTATATGAGTTAGGCTTGTAGTTTTTGTTGTAGGCTTGAAGTTTAATTCTCTCATTTTTTAAGGTTTCATGGGTCAAGAAAACCTACATTATAAAAACAATAATCGACCTATGCTTTTACGTGCTGTTAGTGGTGGTGCCAGTAAAACATTTGGCAGGGCCAGTGGAAAAAAATGTGCTTGATGTTACAGTGTCAACACTTCAGGATCCACCTGACAGCGTTCCTGCAGACGGGAACCAGACAGGAGAAGGAAAATGCCAGGAATGTGAGTCCATGGATAAAACCTCAGGAGTTTGGTTGGCTGATGAGAAAGGTTTGTTGATTAGAGATACATCAGTGTACTGCATGTACTGTGCTCCTCAGACTGTATCTCATAATCTAAGTGTATGTGCCACGTTCATCAGGTGAACCGGACGCAGAGAGTGACGACAACGATGAAAGTAAAAAGTCTATCGACGAGGTAAATTGTCCACCTGACAAAACAGCAGTTCAAATCTGCCTAACCCTAACCTGAATGGTCATAGTCACTATATCTTTTAATGCTCTCGGCCTGCAATCACATCCTATTGTCATCACTTGGAACATTACTATGGACCATCATCACTCTTAAAGGGACACTCCACTTTCTTTGAAAATATTTTCCATCTCCCCTGGAGTTAAACACTTGATTCTTACCGTTTTGGAATCCATTCAGCTGATCTCCGGGTCTGGATTGTGCTAAGCAATGCTAAAAGTGCTAGCGCCAGACCCGGAGATCAGCTGAATGGATTCCAAAACGGTAAGAATAAAGTGTTTAACTCTAGGGGAGATGGGAAATTTGCAAATTTTCAAAAAAAGTCCCTTTAAACCTAACCTCACCTTAACCATAAGTTAGGCTGAAGTACTTTCTGTCCATTCAAAGACATTTCACACAACTGAAACTTTAGTAAGTTCACGGCGTCTCTGTTGTCTCTGTAGGGGACGGCTGTAAATGAAGTATTTCCCACAGAGGAGATGTCCAACTTAGTCAACTATCTTCAGCCTGTCAAATTCAACTCCTTTGAGACAAGCAAAAGTAAGTCAGACTGTTCTGGTGTCTTAGCAGCATAGAGCTAAAAAGAACAGATGTCCTGTATCTTTAATATGATTTATGTGTTTCCTGTTTATAGCCATGACATTATCATTTCAAATGATCAAGGTGTGCTGCTCATGGAGAGCTGGTGTCGAGTTGAAGTTTTTTGTGATGTCAAAATGCTCTCAGTTGTTTTGTGTTTAGAGTGCCAGTCAGGTCCCATTTCTAAGCTTCTTAATATTGATAAGGAGTCCCCAACAAAAGTTTTAAATGCATGCAAAGTTAAAAACGGTCATTTTTTCAAAATATTAATTTAATATTACCCCATTTCTCAGAGATCTCCCAAACGATTCGTGTGAAGCCGTTTAACGAGTCTGCCTAAACCCCACCTTTCGGTAGCATTGACCTATTGCTAACATAACTTACTGAGAAGACATTAGAGACATCAATACACATCATTCATCATTAATCCATGCAATAAAAACGATAACAGACGCTAACATGTTTACACTCATTTAACCAAGTATGTAAACTATAACTGTGCCACAGTTTAACTGCAACAGCTAGCGCAGCTTACTGATAAGACATGACAGTAAACTAGACATTTTAGAACACTCGGGGGAAAATAAACACAATGTAATAATCATACTTACAGGTTGTGGTTAGGAGACGCATGTTGTTCCAAATAAAGTGAGGACTGAAACATCTTTCATTGCCAAATGTAAATCCCTCCTTGAAAAAGTCATTTTAACCTCTGATTCTTCGTATCTTCATCTTTTGGTAGTGAAAACAACACAAACTTGCCTCTACAGCTGAAAACACAGTGTCTTCTTGACATGATGTTTACACACTTACTAGCTGAAGTGTCTGTGGGCAGGTCTGAATTTTAATTTCTCCCAGGAAATATTGCAGGCGGAGATTATAAAGCAAAGTGTTTGTATCTACGTAGATAGAGACAGGCAGAAGATTTGAACTATATGACAAATCATTTCAGCGATTCAGAGTCAGCGCTCTACTTTAAAAGCCAATAACTTTATTAATCGTGCACTTTTTGGTCTCACCTTGTTCAAAGATAGTCCAATCTGGTGTGAGGTAACCTTTCTACTTAAGCATGGGGCAGTAGGCAGGAGACGAAAGTGATGGTAAATGGTAAATGGACTGCATTTATATAGCGCTTTTAACAGACCTATGGCCATCCAAAGCGCTGTACATGTTGCCTCACATTCACCCATTCACTCACACATTCATACACCGATGGCGGTGTCAGCCATGCAAGGCGCCATCCAGCTCGTCGGGAGCAGCTGGGGTTAGGTGCCTTGCTCAAGGACACCTCGACACTTGGTCCAGTGGAGCCGGGGATCGAACCACCAACCTTCCGGTTTGTAGACAACCTACATGAACCACTGAGCCACTGCCGCCCCTCAAGAAAAGAATAAAAGAAAAGAATAAACACAATGCTTTGATCAATGACCTCAATGTTCTGTCTGACTAGATTTAGCAGGTGTTATTATACCAGGCATAGACAGTGACCATTTACTGCTTCACAAAATTGTCTTATGACATTACTGAAAACCTTGAGATGAAGCGTGACAATGAGATGTTATGTGACATTATCTGTCTTGCTATGCTTCACCTTTATTGTTCACATTCTTGATCAATAATACTGTTAAAGGGCCATTTCACCGGTAGAAACATTAATCTTTATTGAAAGTTGGTCATATTTGTAGTGGAAATGTAACATAAATTTAGAGTTTTGTGCCTATTTGACCGAGAAAAGGACAGAATGTGACTTTAGGGCACATTTTTATGAAAAACTACAACTCTCACAATGCACCACTATGCACAGCTCTGCAAGCCACTCCCATTAGTCGGAACACCGCTCAGATATGCTATTGTGTACATAAATGCCACGTTAGTATAACAAAGAAAATAGAAACACTCACTTTATAGTCAGACGTCCGTTTATCCCTGCAGGCTTTGGCTGTCGCTTCCATTTTAGGATTCTAAAATATGTGTCCAGGACGCCGCTGTCCATATACTGTACAAAGCTTGGGTAGGAGTAAGCTTCATTCAGTTTCTGATTTATTTTTTTGTATATTATGTATATTCCCAAATAAGAAAATGCCGCATCCTGCACACAAACGCATCCACCGCACAATATGTATACAACACATACGCACTGGCTAGCGCTTGTGCTCGCCGTAACACGTCTGTGAAATAAACACACCCTAACACGCGCAAAGTACATCTCTTGCCCGGGACAATTCACAAAACAAACTTCCATATCCTGATCTGATGCGGAAATGTTATACAGAGAGCACACAGCGAGAGTACAGGCACTACTAGTCCATCCAAGCTTGAGCCAGTCCAGGCTTCTCTACGGCCTACTCCTCGGGCTTCTGTTCCTCCGTCTGCCTCAGCTCTTTGCTGTATTGTGGCTCATAAAGGTGCAATGAACAGCGGATTAGAGCATCACGCTTCCGAAATCACCCTCTTCCATATCATATCGATTACCTTCTGCTATTATTGTAACATGAAATCTGGCTCGCTCTACAACGTCTTAGCTTAGCTTAGCATAAAGATGGCGGCTTTTTTTTGTCTGTGTTCGTATATTTTTGTAAGTCCCCACACTGATCTGTAATAGGTCTGTAGCTTGAGTGGATCCCACCCATAGCCCCCACCTTGGAAAAATGAGGAATGAGTGTCAACACCCTCGACAAAGACGATTTTTACATCATTGAAAGAAGGAAGTGCAACACTGATATCTGTATTTCTCCCATCTCAGGGAAAACTGAGGGAAAGATGCACAACCATTAAAAAACATGACTGGGGTTCTAACGATTCAAAGCTTAATGCAAATCGGTGAAGTGTCCCTTTAACAAGTATGGAAGATTAATCAACTTTTCCACTGACAATGTTGTTTTAGGTCATTGAACTAAGATGCAGTTGTGTAGATTTGTTATAAGGTGCACAAACTGCGATTATCAGAGTGTGATTCAATGACCATACAGATTTGTTTCATGACTTTATGTCTGCACACGGGCTGACCTTCATTCATCTGATCTCAGAGAACACACACCCATACCCAAAGCTCTTTAGAAAGTCCAAAGATCCTTCAATTTCTACATGAGTGCAAAAAGATTTGATCAGATTTTATGATATTTAAAACGCAAATGTCAGCCACTCGCACACAGATGCGCTCATATATTTAAACTTGAATACACACTCATTTTTTTATTTCATGTATCTTTACAGGCAAACATGAACGTGTTCTGTGTACTTTTTGCAGAAATTGATCGAAGTTATGAAATGTCGTCGTTTGTTGAGACCAAAGCTCTGGATCTGCTCAAGGAATTGCCTGTGGAGTTTGTCGACTATCTTTTTTTGCTCTTGTTGTGATAGTAAATTGCTAATTTTTTAAACTCCAATCCCAAACGCTCTTTTTATCTGTCCAAGATTCTTAACTCATTTACACAGATACAATAAATTACAGCTGAGCAGAATTTATCCTAAAGGAACTCGAGTGGACTCCTCTAACTACATGCCTCAGGTCTTCTGGAACGCCGGATGTCAGCTGGTTGCTTTGAACTTTCAGACCATGGGTACGTGATGTTCTGGCTCTGTTTTTCCTTTTATTTTGATGCGTGTATGTCTATGCAGTGTCAACAAATTTAAAGCATCATGAAATGTATCAGCACAAGCAGTGATATTCACATTACAAAATGCTAATATTTTATCAATGAAAAATGTTTTCTGTGAGCTTTAGCTTTCTGGGTAGGGGATGGAATATACAGTTTGTGCATTGTCGTTATGTCTATCCCTATAATCCAGATATACGTGTGCGTGTGTGCACATATGTGTGTATTTGTGTGTCAGATCTTCCCATGCAGTTGAATCTTGGAATATTTGAGTACAATGGAAAATGTGGCTATCGAATAAAGCCTGAGTTTATGCGAAGAACAGACAAAAGCTTCGACCCTTTCACACAGGGTACAGTGGATGGGATCGTAGCTCACACACTGTCGGTAAAGGTTAGTCTGCGGTCTGTCTGCGTTCTGATGTCTAACACTCGGGGTGGAAGTGGGAGTCTAGAGAGTGAATTTTAAAGGAGGGTTGAGTACTGGTTCAAAATGTAGAGGATTTTCATCTTTTATCCTTAGTAAATCTTTGTCATTTACACCACCACACACATTTAGCTTTTGTAAATCTGATGTTAAGAACAGAAGTTCAGCATAGTTTGCTGATATTTCACTTTACTATCACAAGAACAATTTTTATTCATTTATTCTTTTATATTGATTTGGGTGTTAAATGTAACCTGGTCACGTTTCTAAGGCCTTCACTAGTAATTGGAAAATAATCTGATCTGATCGTTCAATCTTCACCACAACCACAATAAAAAACTGACACCAGCATTGTCTTTGGGCATCTTAGCATCTTTCTTAGCTTGTTTATTGCTGAATATCGAGTTGAAATTGAAGTATTTGTGGCTCTTCTATATATGAATAAAGTGAGTGTCCAGGAGCTGAATTATTCTTATGCTGCGTTCAGACCAGCCGCGCTAGAAGCGTCAAGCGCAAGTGATTTCAATGTTAAGTAAATGAGAAGACGCATTGACACGCATTTGGAGATCTTGCACGCGAATGAGGTGTTTAGCATGGCGCATTGCCATGGCAAATGCGCAAGTTGAAAAAGTAGAACTACAGCAGGAACAATGCGCCACGTTAACCAATCAGGAGCTTGCTCTAGTAGTGACGTGATTACAGAAAGTAAGCCGAGTCGCAGAAGCCCCTCCCATGATGCAAATTTCCGCGTGAATGTCTCGATGACTAGAATTTCACACACGAATGAAGCGAGTAAACTCAATATGTTCAAGCAGCAAACTCGACACGTTAGGCGCGAATTTGACACCTCAAACGCGGCTGGTGTGAACCCACAGTAAGACGAATGACTGATGTCCTGAACGTTTTTGCCAACATACGAAGACAAGAGTTGTCTGTATCCGTTTTTTTTATCAGATTATATCCGGTCAGTTCCTTTCTGACAAAAGAGTTGGTGTTTATGCAGAGGTGGAGATGTTCGGCCTGCCAGTGGACACCAAACGGAAAGCGTTTAAGACCAAGACGTCACAGACAAATGCGGTTAACCCAGTTTGGGATGAAGATCCAGTAGTCTTCAAAAAAGTATGTCCACACCATATTATAAGTACATAGTTTACTCTGTATTTGTTTAACCTTCTAAGACCCAAGCTTTGGTTTGGCTTGCATTTTAGATTTCTTCCAGCTATTTGGGGTTAGGAAGAACAACAATAATAATAACCAAGTACTTTTCTTTGAATATAAAGCAATGAAAGTGTCTACGTTTGTGTTTAACATGTTTCAGTTAAACAGAATTAAGTACAATGTTGCAAACTATAAAAAATGTGACAGAATTTTGATTTAATGATTTCTACAGTTTGAGCTTTTATTGTTTTTTACAGAAGTTGATTCCCCAGAAGTTAGGGCAAAATAAATTGACACTTACATGATATTCTCCAGATGATTCTAGTTTTAAACTTACAGATTTAACGCCGGCAACTAGATGACAAGTTTAAATTCTAAGCAAATGTTGAAAAAGCTACAAATTCTTTACCATCCACAACACCATACACATGCAATTTGGTTGCCAGGACCTCTTCTTTTTTTCTGTGTATTGCTGTGACAAAAGCATGCAAAGATGAAAGGCAGAAAACTTTTTTTCCAGTGAAAACAAACCCAACATTAAAGCATTAGGTGTGTTCGACATCAGCTGTGGCTGGATGTAACCGATCTGCGAGATAAGCCGCGTGCAGGCGGGGAGGAGCTGAAAAGGGAGACGTGAAGTCGGACATGCTGTGGTTCCCATAGTATGCTGCATTTACGTCAGGCATGGCTGATCACGTGGCGTTTGCTTGCTTTATCACAGTAAACATGATTTATAAGATGTAAACTATTTAAAAAGTGATTTATACTGTTTCTTGGCCGCCATTTTTTTTTTAGAACTTGACCAAGCTTGACCAATCACATTCCCCATGCGCACATACGCATAGACTTGTGGGACAGGACAATGGAGGTAACCTGGGGTGCGTTCCACTCCAGTTTTAGACACGCCCTCACAAACTTCCCTAAACACTTCCCCTCGGGGGAATCCCTGTCGCCATTTTGAAGTCAAGTGGACTAGGGAAGGGGTTACACTTTATTTTGATAGTCCACTTTAGACATTCTACTAACTATAAATAACTTTGCAACTACATGTCAACTAACTTTCAATAATTTGCAACTATACGTCAACTAACTGACATTAGTGTATTAGTAGACTATAAAGGTAGGGGTTATGGAAGAGGTTTGGGTTAGTTGAATAAGTTGACATGCACCTGCAAAGATACTTAAAGTCAGTTGAATGTCTGTTGAGATATCATCACAATAAAGTGTTAGTAGATATTAAGCAGACAGTCTACTAATTCTCTAAAGATTGGTAGTTGATAGGTAGTTGCAAAGTTACTTATAGTTAGTAAAATGTCTAAAGTGGAGAATCAAAATAAAGTGTTACCAGGGAAGGTTGTATGGACAGATCCTCGCTCCCTCCCTCCTTCATATGTACACTTCATGCAGCTTCATATCCCACAATGCAACACGATTGTGACGTCACTTTAGCAACTCGTGCTTTGCACAGTTCAAATGATGGAGGGGGCGGTCTCCACTTTTCATGTGATTAAGAGCTTAGGGTGATCCATTTGAACCTACTTCAAGTGTTTCAGCAGAAGTGGGCACTCGTACAACGTAAGCAATGATGTATCCGAGTGAACGAGACTGAGGAAAGTTACGAGGAAAGGTCATAAAAAAACGAACTGGAACGCAGGGTTTTCTCAGGAAGTAAACCTAACATTAGATTTGGACATCCCTTGATGCCTTCCTGCCTTGGAATGCTGCCTCATAAGGCAGCAATTTAGAGTTTTGGATGCAGCCTATGTTAAATCCAAAGCTAGGAACTTACTCAATTACTGTAAATGATCTTTTGGGAGGTAATTTTTCAGCCAAAATTATGTGATTAAATGCAATTAATTAGATTTATAAATCGGCACATCTTGTAATTAATTTGATCAAACATTATAATGAATTGACAGCTCTAATGATTATTTATACTACGGGTCCGTTGAATGCTTGAATCTGATTGGTGGATGAATGTTCTGAGGTGTACAATTATTTTCTGGGAAACGCACGGAGAATATAGTTTCAGGCAGCCCTCTTGACTGCATTACAGTTCCATATCACTTCGCATAGTTAACTGTAATAACGGACGAACATAAACAACATGACATACGATTTTTCTGAGGCAATAACAGCGCTGTTTAGAGACGCACAGAGGTAGCCTGATTCACACAATCTCTCTCTCTCTCTCTCTCTCTCTCTCTCTCTCTCTCTCTCTCTCTCTCTCTCTCTCTCTCTCTCTCTCTCTCTCTCTCTCTCTCTCTCTCTCTCAATTTCAATTCAATTTTCAATTTAAAGCACTTTATTGGCATGATTGTGTCACTTACAATATTGCCAAAGCATTATACATAAAACAAGAAACATACAATAACACAATATTAACAAACATTAAGGTGCAATTAAGCTAAGGTGCTGGGTGATGGATGAAGTACTACTGCAAATAAAATAAAATAGAATCAGAGGATATTTACAATATAAAGTTGACTTTGAAATATAAACATATGAAGTATACAAATGTACATTTATGGAGGCACATGAGAGGTAAAATAAAAGTACTGTACAAGATCAGGGCTGTGGATTATTTCTGATGGTGTGTAACTGATAAATGAATTTAGCAGCAACTGATGGGTGTCTGTCTTCCCCCAGTAACATCTTCATTTGATCTGAGTCTGAAGAGCTATGAAACTCTGGTATGAGCTTTGAGATTTTGTCAAAGTGTTTTTCTCTAAGCTCTTTATATTTACCACAGTAAAGGAGAAAGTGTGTCTCTGTCTCGATCTCGCCACTGTCACAATGGACACAGATTCGCTCTTCTTTTGGGAGCCATGTTTGTCTAACCCTCTCTCTCTCGCTTGCCCTAACCCTAACCGGAAGAGAAGACAATGCTGAATAAATTCGTAATTCTTGCTATTTTCGATGCTTCAACACATTCTAACTGACCCATTGCTGTCACATGGACTACTTTGATGATGTTTTTATTACCTTTCTGGACATGAAACCGTACATAGATTTTCAAAGCTCTCGGATTTTCAAAGCTCTCGGACTAAATCTAACATTAAAACATCTTAAACTGTGTTCTGAAGATGAACGGAGGTCTTCTGAGTTTAGAATGACATATGGGTGAGTCATTTATGACATTATTTTCATTTTTGGGCGAACTATTCTTATTAAGTAGCCACGCTGTTCCCTTTGGGGGAGGGGGTAAAAACAAAACAAACAAAAGCCGCTTATCCAGTATGTAAATATACACAGACAATGACGCCCCCGCTGCACGCTAGAATCTCTGGAAAAACAAGCAGATTTCAACCGCAAAATGTACGCTTTTAAATATACATAAACTGCTATCTCAAACATGGAGAGGCTTCTTCGTGATCTCAACTAACAGATTCAGTGCTGCCGACTTGTGTCATTGGTTTCCGTGACGGGTCACATTTTGATTTCCAAAAAGATTTTGATTAAAACTTAAAACATGCACAATTAACAAGACAGTGAGTGATTTTCAATCCCACGCTTTGCATTTTAGGTTGTGCTTCCAACATTGGCTTCATTAAGGATAGCTGTGTATGAAGACAATGGAAAATTTATTGGTCATCGCATAATTCCAGTCTGCGCCATCCGACCGGGCAAGTACAAACTGTCAACTGTACAAACACAACTCATGAATTCAGATTAGTGCAGATATGAATGATTGACAGATGACAATAAAGATATAAATGATTGACAGATGATTGAGAGATGACGGTACAGATATGAATGATTGAAAGATGACAGTGCAGATATGAATAATTGACAGATGATGGTGCAGATATGAATGATTGACAGATGACAGTGCAGATGATTGACAGATGACAGTGCAGATATGAATGATTGACAGATGATGGTGCAGATATGAATGATTGACAGATGACAGTGCAGATGATTGACAGATGACAGTGCAGATATGAATGATTGAAAGATGACAGTGCAGATATGAATGATTGACAGATGACAGTGCAGATATGAATGATTGAAAGATGACAGTGCAGATATGAATAATTGACAGATGACAGTGCAGATATGAATGATTGAAAGATGACAGTGCAGATATGAATAATTGACAGATGATGGTGCAGATATGAATGATTGAAAGATGACAGTGCAGATATGAATGATTGAAAGATGACAGTGCAGATATGAATAATTGACACATGATGGTGCAGATATGAATGATTGACAGATGACAGTGCAGATATGAATGATTGAAAGATGACAGTGCAGATATGAATAATTGACAGATGATGGTGCAGATATGAATGATTGAAAGATGACAGTGCAGATATGAATAATTGACAGATGATGGTGCAGATATGAATGATTGAAAGATGACAGTGCAGATATGAATGATTGAAAGATGACAGTGCAGATATGAATAATTGACAGATGATGGTGCAGATATGAATGATTGAAAGATGACAGTGCAGATATGAATAATTGACAGATGATGGTGCAGATATGAATGATTGAAAGATGACAGTGCAGATATGAATAATTGACAGATGATGGTGCAGATATGAATGATTGAAAGATGACAGTGCAGATATGAATAATTGACAGATGATGGTGCAGATATGAATGATTGAAAGATGACAGTGCAGATATGAATAATTGACAGATGATGGTGCAGATATGAATGATTGAAAGATGACAGTGCAGATATGAATAATTGACAGATGATGGTGCAGATATGAATGATTGAAAGATGACAGTGCAGATATGAATATTGACAGATGATGGTGCAGATATGAATGATTGAAAGATGACTGTGCAGATATGAATGATTGACAGATGACGGTGCAGATATGAATGATTGAAAGATGACAGTGCAGATATGAATAATTGACAGATGACGGTGCAGATATGAATGATTGAAAGATGACAGTGCAGATATGAATAATTGACAGATGATGGTGCAGATATGAATGATTGAAAGATGACAGTGCAGATATGAATAATTGACAGATGATGGTGCAGATATGAATGATTGAAAGATGACAGTGCAGATATGAATGATTGAAAGATGACAGTGCAGATATGAATGATTGAAAGATGACAGTGCAGATATGAATAATTGACACATGATGGTGCAGATATGAATGATTGACAGATGACAGTGCAGATATGAATGATTGAAAGATGACAGTGCAGATATGAATAATTGACAGATGATGGTGCAGATATGAATGATTGAAAGATGACAGTGCAGATATGAATAATTGACAGATGATGGTGCAGATATGAATGATTGAAAGATGACAGTGCAGATATGAATAATTGACACATGATGGTGCAGATATGAATGATTGACTGATGCAAATCATGTCTCTGCTGCAGGATATCACTATGTCAGCCTGAGGAACGAGAGGAACCAAAGTCTCACATTGTCTTCTGTCTTCATCTATACTGAAGTCAAAGATTATGTCCCAGACACCTTTGCAGGTATGTAATATAGTTCCTGACATAACTGTAGATGTGATACCTGTCACCTATCATGTACACCCTGCACAGATGGCCAGTCCGTCACAAACCAAAAAACATAATTTACAGTTTATTTTAACGTGATTATTCAGTGTTTCCAACAGACTTACAGTAGTGGCAAGTTGCGTCTACGATTTTAAAACAGAACTCAGTGTCACAGCGGACACTGAGTGGCGGACAGGCGCCTAATAATGTTGTGTGTTTGTACAACACTCTAAAAAAACAAATGGTGCTATATAGCACCAAAACTGTTGATTTGAATCGTAACCATAGAAGAACCGTTTTTAGTGCCATATAGCACCGGTGAAGAACCGGTGAAGCACCTGTGTAGAACCATATAGGGGCCATATAGCACCACTATAGCACCACATTTGGTTCTACATAGCACTATATGGTTCTACACAGGTGCTTCACCGGTGCTTCACCGGTGCTATATGGCACTAAAAACGGTTCTTCTATGATTACGAGCAAAGAACCACTTTTGGTGCTATATAGCATCGTTTGTTTTTAGAGTGAGTGTGACTAGCTGAAACAATCTAAGACTGGATTCAACACATTTAAAGAATCTAATCTTTGACAGAAGCACAAACCCATTGAACCATTGGTGAGCCACAACTAGACATTCAGCTGAACTATCAAATCTACACATCTATGTAGGGATATATAGACAAGCTAACTCTGCGTTATATCCCCATCTTCACTGAGAAGAAGATTTGAGTCTGAAAGTTAAAGTATCAATTAATTTTAAAAACAATTACTTTCTTTGTGATGTCACAATAGATGTAATCGAGGCCCTGTCCAATCCCATCCTGTATGTCAGTCTGATGGAACAGAGAGCCAATCAGCTGGCAGCTCTCACACAAGAAGAGGGTGCACAGGAGGCAGATGGAGAAGAGGTCAGTCTGTGTCGAGATCATACTTGAAGTGAGATTCAAACGGTCTCATGATATAGTCCTGCTATAAGGGCGGGGAGAGGGGGGGGGGTTGGGGTTGGGTCATGCATTCTGATTTATTAATATTGTTAAAGAGTTGGATTGGACACACACATATAATGCAGTAACGAGGCTACATAACACCCACTCAGATTGACAGCTGGCCTACCCACTCATCATTAAAAAAATAAATTACCATTTATATAGAGAGTTTATCATTCGTTAACATTCAAACCATTTTAAACAATTTGACCACAATAATAAGTTAAAGTAAGCTGTTTTCTGTGCGCACAGAAACACACATAAACTCAAATGGACACACATTTCATAAGTTATCCAGTGATAATGTTGTGTGTGTGTTGCTTGCTTGTGACTCGCTCTGCCTGCGGTACACCTCCAGGGGCTTTTTTGTTCTTTTTACAGGAAAGTATCATTACAGTTGATCTGTCTTTTATAAATCTGATTAAACTAAAAACTCTTTGGAGATATAAAGGATGCAATACCATTCTATTGGCACTCAAGATTAAGAGTAGATTAGCAGAAATGCTGTCCCCCAGTTTCACAGACAAAATGTGTTGTTTTTGTGTGTGTCCTTTAAAATGCAAATGAGCTGATCTCTGCAATAAATGACATTGTCGTGGTTGGATAGTGCAGATTAAGGGGCGCTATTATTATAATAAGATCCCCTTCTGACATCAAAAGGGGAGCAAAATTTCGATTAGCTATATTTTCCCATGCTGACGGAGTTTGCGGGTTTACTAAAACTAAGTTACTGGGTTGATCTTTATTACATTTTCTAGGTTGAAAAAAGCACTGGGGACTCAATTATAGCACTTAAACAAGGAAAAAGACAGATTTTCATGATATGCCCCCTTTACAATTTTTTCCAATTGCTAACACACAATTAGTCTGGTTTTATCAAAAAACATAACACAATTTACAAAACCACACACCCAAATAGCAAAATACCACATATATCCTGCAAAATGAAGCACTCCAACCGAAACTACATATAACATTATGAAAATCAAACTTTGACACAAATTGGAACACACTTCATTCATATTACCAGATTTTTGTCTAACCAACTACACACAGTTGGGCATAATGAAAAGTGCACTTTTCTTTAGTATGCTTTGCCATAATACTAAAATATGTATTAGATTGTTCACATGCACAAAAACATTTGCAGATACACACACATTCTGTTGATTTTTTTTTTTTCACCAAACAAGTCATAACGCCTCGTCCACATCACAGGCAATATATTCCCTTGCCAGACATCGAGGGAAGAAGCACCTTTAGCGCCTTATCCATCCCTCAATTGCACCAACATCAATCTCATCATATGTCTCTTCCATAGCCTGCAAAAGAGGCATGCGCACAAAGGGCTGCTGGTCATATACCTTCCATATAACTCTTCTATGGGGTTCAAAAATGGCAAGTATGGTGGGAGGTATTGCACGATAAATGTTTGGTAGTCAGCAAACCAGTTTTGGACTGGGGCTGCACGATGAAAGCTCACGTTGTGCCATACTACAACATACCGGTTTCTTTGGTCTACATCATTCATACACTCTGATGGTATGAGAATGTTGTGGAGTCTTTCTAGAAATGTGAGAATATGGGCTGTGTTGTATCAAGGTTGGCATGACGGTGGAGGACACCATCCATATTGGAGATGGCAGCACACATTGGCCCTCATTTATCAAAAGTGCGTACACCAAAATTCCAGCGTACACCTTGCGTACACCCAAAACCACGGTGACTTTGAGATTTATCAATATGGACGTTGGCGTACGGCACGCTCAAATCCTACGCCTGCTCAGGAGGTGGTGTACGCACATTTTGAGTTAGTGCAGAAATGCGCAAACACTTCCTAACACCACAAAACGCACTGACAAACTAAAATATATTATATATTATGACCCAATGTAAAAAAAAAAAACATAATACTTACAAACTTCAGTGTTTATTTTTATGCAACATGGACTTCAATGTTTAATTTGAGAGACTTTACCAAAGCATTTGATTTCAGTTGAGAGCCTGGGCGCTTTACCTGACGTTTCAGGGCAAAGCATGTGAGCGGAGCGGAGCAGAGCCTTGAGCGGTGCGGTAATATTACCATCAAAGCTCCTCTCTAAAAAGTCCGCTCGCTCAGCACCGAACCCAGAACGCCCTTTGATAATTTGCTAGTTCGAGAATCTGTAAAAACGTCTAGCAATAAGTTGTGGAATTCAAGCCTTATACATAAATGTAAAGTAAAAATCAAAGTTAAGGTTGGACAGGAAGAAAACATTAAAAGGAAGTGCGGAGAGACTGTAAAAGTTAGCAAATATTCATCCTGGAATCTGAAGCGGCACATTGCAAGAAAGCACAAGGATGTGCTACGAAAACATGGTAATAATGCATCAAAATGTAAGCTAGTTACATACCATTCGATGATAAATAAATAGCTACACATGAATAGGTAAAGTAAAATGTTTGTGTTGAATGGAGCCGTAAATCCGATCATGATGACATGCGGACAAAATCATGGCCACGAACTATCTTTTATGCTACATTATGGACACTTCTTTTTCTTATTTAGTCTAAAGTATGGCCATAAATATAAAATTCGTTCCCAATATTCAACAGTTTGTTCCTTGGGATTAATTATTATAATATTTCATCATTACTATAACAATTATTATTACTTCAAATTATGAATTAGCCTAGTAAAACATGTGGATGTCGTGGAAACAAATTGTTAATTTGAATTATATCCGGAGCTCCGTATCAAACTGGATCTTAGCTAACAAACAACTGTATGTAAATACAGAAAAACACACTATAAAGTTACTACATCATTTTAAAATATTATTTAAAAAAAACTTAACCGAACCATTAAGCAGACATATAATTTAGATTTAGGCAACAGTAAATAATAATAATAATAATAATAATAATAAATAATTATTATTCTAAATATCAATTAAGCGTCATTAATAATACAAATTATAATACAAATATTACAAAATGTCATGCAATTATTAATGTGTCTTTAATCCCGCTCTTTAAACTCCCAAATAAAACAATTTTGTTTCTTTCCACTTCCCCGGTTTGTCTTCTTTGCCGTCTTCCATGTGTCAATGTCTTAAAATGAGGGCGTGGGGGAGGTGGAGACTTGAATTTATATGGGCTTGTTATTCTAATGACGATCGTTTTCAGACGCGGCATTTATGAAGGGCAGATATTGCGTACACCTGAATATCAACGGTACGCACAGTTTCATATATCAGGCGGTGAGAGGAGTGTAAGCATAATCTTACGCCAACATATACGCCCGTTTCTACGCAAGAATGATAAATGAGGGCCATTGTGATGTTCCCACCACATTAGCCAGGAACATCTATAATGGCTCTGTGGCCAATGACGTACCTGTGGTCTTTCTAGTGCTTACATCCTGATTGAAGTGTTAACAATTAACCATTCAGGTGTTTGGGGAGGTGGCACATATACAGTATTGGCCATTAAGCTCGTGTAGTGTCATTTTGAATGGTGACATGTGACTTTATGTCAGATTGTTGTGTCTTGTGCAGAGAACCGTGTTCAGTGCATTTAAAAAGAGCCATTGTGAATTGCAAAATGTGTGTAAAGTAGGAAATGTGTTTAGGCTTTTGGAGACTTGAGAAGAGGTGTTGCTCTCTGTGTGTCAGTTTAAATAGTTGTGCTGTTCATGTCATTTTAGTGTGTTAACAATTGGAAAAAACTGTAACAGTAACACTTCATTTTTTGTGTTAATGGTGATCGAGAATTAATTTCAGCTGCAGGTTTTAAGAACAGAGTTTTTGTTAGAGGTAACACAGATGGTACCTGGCAACACACTGGACTGAGATCAGATGGCCTCATGGGATATCTCTCACTCTCTGCTGAGCCGGCAAGTGCTGCCAAGTGGCAGGTTATAAAGCTACACCGAGATCAATCTGGATTTGACTAGTATTAGTTAAGTCATGCTGAGACTTGGTTACCATCAGTATGTTTATACATTGTGGACAGCAGTGCAGGTATGATTGAAATGTTTTCATTTTTTACCTTTGTTTGTAAGCAGCTGAAGATATTATGTGTGTTTTGTTTTTGTGTGTGTTGTTATCGGAAGTCAGAATGACAACTTAAAGTATAAATTCATTATGAATCAAATGTTTTTTTTTTCATTAGTATTTACAGTCTGAAGAATAGTGTAGTACACTTGCTGTTTTGAGGATGCTACTATGGTTGTGTCGTGGTCCCAGGTCGATACTGTTATCAAGTTTGTCTTTTTAAAATGTAGATGTCTTAAATTGTGTGTTGTGTTTGGTTCAGGCAAACGAGAGACTCTCAGAGATCATGAGTGAATCTAACCCAGCAGCTGAAAATGGGCTTAACAACCACAACATCTCACCCAAATCATCTGTGGCCAGTCAGCAAAGTCCATCAGCAGGTATCCGAGCACACATGCACAAACTGAGTGCTTTTCATTGTGCACTACTGAATGCTTATAGTGTAGAGTTTAAGCTGTATTCTCTGTCTGTATGTCTCTTTGTTTTAGATGGGGTTAAAAATGCTGTGAAGTCTGAGGATATTGTTCAAAGTGTTTTAACAGGTACCACAAGTCCCAGTTGGTCTCGTGTCAATTTATGGATGGCTTACTGATGTTTGTAAAGCATGACACGTGTGTGTGTGTGTGTGTGTGTGTGTGTGTGTGTGTGCGTGCGTGCGTGCGTGCGTGCGTGCGTGCGTGCGTGCGTGCGTGCGTGCGAGACAGAAGTGGAAGCTTTGACCCTTGAGCAGTTGAAACAGCAGAAGTGTTACATCAGAGAACAGAAGAAACTTTATAAAGACCTAAAGGATCTGATGAAGAAACACAGCAGGAAAACTACAGATATGATCAAAGATCACGAGAGCAGACAGAAGAAGCTGCAGAGAGAATTCCTGCGACGACGATCCGCATCTCAGCAAGCTGCTAGAAAAGACGGGAAAAACAGGTGAGATCTCGATTTGATTCATTATTATATGGTTTCGATTCAATCCAATATCATTTCATTATTAAGATTTCATTTTTTGCAAAAATTTATATGGTGTGCTTTCACTTTATGATCTACATGTACTGATCCAATATATACTGTTGCACATGCATGTCTTTCTGTGCAAATGAATAACTTGTTACAGTGTTTGTAGTATTTAGTGGTAGTTTATGTACATACTACACAGTCTTGGTTATCACTTAAGGTTTAGGTGGGGTTTTCAGTTTTTTCACTTGTGTCTGTTGTGATTGAAGAGAGAGCGGGAACGCATGCAGGGAGGGATGTATTCAAGTCCTGTCAGATATATCATATTTATGAGATAAATGTGTGTAAATTAGGGCTGGGCATTAATCTAGATTGATCTCATACAACATAAAAGTATTTTTTGCATAATATATGAGTTTGTGCTGTGTGTAAATATTATGTACATTGAAACACACACACACACACATACATACATATATACATTTAAGAAATGTTTTATTTATATATTGTTTTTTTATTTATATATAATATAGAATATAAATAAATATATATACAAATGTTAATGTTTCTTAAATACATACATAAATGTGTGTGTATTAATATATACACAATAATTACACACAGCACAAACTTATATGTTATGCAAAAAAACTTTTATTTTGTATTAGATTAATCTAGATTAATCTATGCCCAGACCTAGTGTAAATGCAACCACAAAGGTGTAAATACAAGTGAGAAACTTTGTTTACAGTAAAAAAACTAAGTTTACAGTAAAAAAAAACATGGCAGGATTAATAGATGCAGTGTAAGTTATTAAAGGTTGCCAGGCTTTTATTTCCAACACATAAGATGTCTGCACAAAATGTGACCGCATTGCAATGTAACAAGTGTTACGTAAAAACAAAAACATAAAAAGTAAAATACACTTGACGCACATTCATTTTCTGTTAGTAAAGTATTTGCAGTATTTTTGTGCAATTCATTTAAAGAAGGTACACTACCATCTTATGCAGATGAAATGAACGCATCCGACATAATCAAAACTTATCGGTTCATAAATATGAACAACCCAGAAAGACTTGAATGCACCTCTGCATCTCTTTCCTCTACCGATCAAAAGTGCTGATAAACCTGCTGTAAGTTCTAACAATAAACATGAATGAGTTGTACACATGAATTATTATTTTAAGGCTTGTACTTTAATGTTGTTGTTTTATGGGTGAATAATGCATGTGATTGACAGGTGATTGATATGAGACGACGTGTCTTTAGAGAGAGAGGGAGGGAGGGTACAATCTTTCCCCTCTTTTATTGTGTAACTTGTCATGATGCTAGCTACTACAGAACCGCCTACCCTTACTTTAAAATGAATTTTCTGTTTGTTTGTTTTTGTGTGTGTGTGTGTGTGTGTGTGTGTGTGTGTGTGTGTGTGTGTGTGTGTGTGTGTGTGTGTGTGTGTGTGTGTGTGTGTAGGTCTGGTTCATCTTCTCTGGACCAGCAGTTATCAGCTCTAGATCAGGAGAATACTCATAAACTCACAGAATTGAAGGAGATGCAGGAACAGGAGCTTCTGACACTCAGACAAGAGCAATATTACAGTGAAAAATACCTCAAACGAGAACACGTCAGACTGGTAACTCCTCACATCGAAATCAGAACTCATAGTAGAAGGTTAGATTAAAGTGACTGTGACGCACCCTTCATCTCACTTGCTGCTTTCAGCTATCAAAGCTTCATTTAAGTAGCTGTTGTGAAACCGTAAAGTCTCCGGCATCATACAGCTACACAACATATTGTGAGCTCAGCCGCTGCTTGACCGCTGACGCATATTACACCCAAAAACCCATTCTTAAAACCACTATTGCTACATAAAGATATTTAGTACATTTCTCTGTCTATCATTAGCAATATATGTTGTTAACGACTTCATTTGGAAAACTTTAAAGGTAATTTTCCCAATATTATTAAGGGGTTTTTTGCACACTCCGATTTTTAAATAGTTGTATCTTGACTAAATATAGGGGATTATCACGCTTCTGGGTTTTGTGGGCGTGACTTGTGAACGTTGTTCATGTCCACTTCCGGCACAGTTAGGTTAGGTATCTTAACATCCTGTTAGGCATTGCTGGAATGTAAGTTAACGAAGTACAAATACTTTGTTACTGTAGTTAAGTAAATCTTCCATGTGCATACTTTTTGCTTTTACTTCATTACATTTTGCAACAAATTATCTGTACTTTTACTTTACTACATTTCTACAACACAATCGTTCCTTTACGTACCTTTCTCAACAACTTTTCTGTTCAATCTGGACCAGCAAAACGTCTCGGTTACGGATGTAACCCTCGTTCCCTGAAGGAGGGAACGGAGACGTCACGTCGTGACCGACGAATTGGGAACTCGCTTAGAGAGACCAATCTGCTTCGTATACTACTAAAACGCCAATGAACTTGGCATTGAGATATTTGCATAATGCTGGCGCCGCCCCGCCAGGTGCCTTTATAAGCAGCAGGTGCAAATAGGGAAATTAGCTTCTTTTCGCTGAGAAAGCCGGGAAAATGAGACCGGCCGATAAACAGCAGGTGGCAGCACCTGTGGCGAGGGGACGTGACGTCTCCGTTCCCTCCTTCAGGGAACGAGGGTTACATCCGTAACCGAGACGTTCCCTTTCAGTCGGTCACTACGACGTCACGTCGTGACCGACGAATTGGGAATCCCTACCAAAACGCCACTAGGGGCTGACCTCTTCCAGTGTCTTCGTAAAGCCCTCCGGTTCCACTTAAGGAGGAGGAGATAGGTTTTAAGGCAGAAGGCCGGGCACTAGATGTTCCTTTAACCCCACAGAAGTGCCAGCGACTGGGAAGCGCCCTACCTGAGCGGGATAGGAACGCTGCGGAAGCCACCGCCCGTCTTAAGGGCTAATGGTGGGCGAAGTCAACCGTAGTTGAGGAATAAAGACAGCCGTGTCTGTGTAAGCAAAGCAGTGCTCTGCTAAGGGAAACGTGGGCTGGTAGGATTAACCCCACGGAAAAATACTCACAAAGGAACCCGGTGGGACACAATGTGGAGCCCGAGCCAGACACGTAGGTTCGCGAGGATACAGCTAGTGAAAGGCTGACAGCCAATGCTCCGCAACAAAGGCTGCCAAGGCAGCGGAGGAAGAACAATTCAAACCATTACGCATTTTTGTTCTGAAGGCCTTCCATACTGACACAGTTATGAAGCATCAGTTGGAGGCTGCAAGCCGACCTGCGAGACTGCTCTCCGTGCTCCCCCTGGTGAGGAAAGAACACGAGAGGATACAGGCTCGATACGAGCACTGTAAAATCTAGTGAACGTATTAGGTGTCGCCCAACCAGCAGCTCTACAGATGTCTGTTAGCGAGGAACCACGAGCTAAAGCCCAAGATGAGGCAACACTCCGTGTGGAGTGCGCTCTCAAATTAAAGGGGCGCAGTGCGCGTATGGGGCACAACAAAGCCATGGTTGGGTCTGCGTCCTCCGGGGGCAGCGCTTGCAAGCTCACCACCTTATCTCTGAAGGGAGTGGTGGGAACTTTGGGCACGTAGCCTGGTCTGGGTCTCAGTGAGACAGCAGGACCAAACTAAAAGCACGAATCGTCAACAGAGAATGCATGTAAATCCCCTACTCTCTTCATGGAGGCCAATGCTATCAGGGTCAGAGTTTTCATTGATAAAAACATCAGACTCGTAGACTGCAAAGGCTCAAAAGGGAGACCTGAAGGCTTCAGCACCATGGACAGGTCTCAGGAGGAAAGAGGGAGGGCGCGAGGGGTTTAGCCTGCGAGCGCCTCTTAAAATGAAATAATTAAATCATGCTGGCCAACTGATCTGCCGTTGATAAGAGAGTGATGAGCAGAAATAGCGGCGATATCAACTTTAATGGCGGAGGGACAGCCTACCATCTAACCTATGTTAAAGATATAAAAGCACAATGTTAATGGGCATTCTCTGGGGTCCTCGCGTTGCGAAGAGCACCGGGTGACGAAAAAGGTTTCTTTAAGCGCGTAAGCCCGTCTTGTGGACGGTGCTCGAACCGCGTCGATGGTGTTAGATACCGCTTGCGATAAATCACCTAAACCTTGCGCGCACTCAACGACCATACATGGAAATCCCACAGGTCGGGGCGCGGGTGCCATAATGTGCCCCTTCCTTGAGAAAGAAAGTCTTTCCTCAGGGGAAATCGTCAGGGAGGGGCTGTCGCGAGGAGCATTAACTCTGAAAACCAATCCAGTACGGGGCGACTAATAAAAGGCTCTCCTCGTCCTGCCTGACTTTGCACAGTGTCTGCGCAATAAAGCTCACTGGAAGGAATGCGTATTTACGCAACCCCCGCGGCCAGCTGTGTGCCAACGCATCCACGCCGAGGCTGCCCTCGGTTAGTGAATAAAATAGGCGACAGTGGGTATCGTCCGGCGACGCAAACAGATCTATCTACGCACAACCGAACTTCTTCCAAATTAGCTGGACCGTCTGGAGGTGGAGTCGCCATTCGCCGGGGGCGCAGCTCGGGAAGCGCGTCTGCCGCTGTACTGAGCGAACCCGGAATGTAAATGGCACGAAGGGACCTCAGATGCTTCTGACTCCAAAGGAGGAGATGACGAGCGAGATGCGACAGGTGACGAGAGCGCAAAACCGCCTTAACGGTAAATAACGCAACAGTCGCAAAGTTATTGGTGTCGGCTAATACATCCTTCCCTCGCATCTCCATAGCGGAGCGTACAAGTCCCAGATATACAGCGCACCGCTCGCGGCAGTTGGGGTGCTATGCACACCCCTGAGACTGCAAGCCCGTCATACGTGGCTGATCATCCCGTGCTGAGGGCATTGCAATATACAGAATGCCAGGAGACCCCTCAGGGGCATATCTTCTATCGGAAATGCCGGGTCTACCACAGGGAAAAATTTAAATGACACGCAGGTGCAATGTTTACACGGTGTATGTCGGTGTGCCACGCTCTCCTCGAGACTCGATCGTAAGCCAATGCTGAAGCGGTCTCATATGAAGCAGCTCGGGCGGCGTCACAGCCGCAGCATGCTGTCATATGTCCAGGAGCTTCTGAAATTGTTTCAGAGGGACCGCGTACTTCCCTCGAATTAAACCGAGGCAAGTCAGAACTGACTGGTTGCGCGCTCTTGTTAAACACGCCAATTAGTCGATCGAGTCTATTTCCATACTGAGAAAAAGGATCCTCTGCACGGGGCAAAGTTGCTCTTTCCCAGTCGACCTGAAGACTTAAACGAGCGAGATGCCGAAGCATTAACTCTCTGTGTTCGCGCACGTCTGCCAAGAACGGGCTATTATAAGTCGACGTAGAAAAAAGCAGAATGCGAACAACGCTCTCTCTCTGACATTTTAATGCCGTGACTACACATGGAGACACGGAGAGAGAGAGAGACAGCTCGAATGGTGTACTTAGTATTAATATGCCCACCCCACGACGCAGAGCGAAAAAACGGTCTAAAGCGAGGGGAGATGGACACATAAGTACATGTCTTACAGGTCTAAGGCTGCAAACCGATCTGAATATTGAAATACGAGCCTCGGCGTTATCATCCAAAAGGAACACCTTCGTAGAGCCGGTGCGTAAATCAAATCGATCGTAACCCGCCGCGTATTTTGGGTACTATGAGATAAAGGCTGGAAAAACCCTATCATCATCATCTCGGTAAGAGGGACCGGCTCGAACATCCTTCGCCAACAGGATATCGACTTTTGCACGCAGTACATGTGCATCGGACGCTTTCACTACAGTGAAACGAAAGCCCGAATTTTGGGGTGTGCCGGATTCGTAACCGAGGCGGATCGTGCGTAAAACCCAACGAAACGGGCTGGGAACTGAAGCCAAGCACCCAGGCACCGTACGAGGAGAAATAACGACACTATCGAAGTACCCGCGGTGGGGCAGCGAAGCGAGACAGGTGGGACTGCCGGTGCGTCTGCTGTGACAGCATAAACATCTACAGTATGTGTGTGTGACACTGACCTAAGCCCGCTGAGGGTAACGGTCGTCTGGTCTCCTCTACGGAGAGCGCAGACTCCGATGAGGGTGCTGGTGGTCCGGTCTCCTCAGCGGAGAGCTCGGACTCCTCAGGTCACCCGCTGGCGATAGAGGAGAGGTAGGGGAGCTGGTGTGAACCCGCTCACGGCTCTCTCGATCCTCCGGAGACCTAGAGAGGGAAGAGGAATGCACTCTTATGTGTGGTTAAGTGGGTACCGGCCGAACAGCCGGTGGAACATATGCAAACCAAGGATTTTCCACCCGACCCTCTATCGGGGGAAGGAGCTCCATCTCCTGAAGAGTGATCCTCTGCCAATCCGGGTCGCCCTTCACTGGCCACTTAAACTCCCGAATTTCACGGGAAGCGGCTAAGCGGACGGGGCGAGCTGCTGACGACCGGTTCCCCTGCGCTGCCGAGATGGGGTCCGAGGAGGGGAACGGAGGTGGTCGCCGCAGGACGCCGACGGCGAGAGGCAGACTGAGGAGCCGGCGTGGTGGACCAAGGGCAGCTCTTTTCCGCCGGGGCATGACCTAGGAGATCGCCTCAGTCTGCGCAGCGGAGCTGTACGACTCCCCTGGCTCGCCGAAGAGGCCGGTCTGTGAGACAGGAGCATTCAAGTTGTTCTCGTCTGCGTCCGTCATGTCAGCCAGACACAGCCAAAGGTGGCGATCTTGAACCACTGTGGTGGACATCGCACGACTGAAGGTCGCGGCCTCCCTCGTAAATCCTTGGTGAGCCTGCAGCAACGTTATTGCGTGCAGGGCCGAAGCCGCCTCTCCGGCATGCCTGATGGGCAGCGTCCGTAACCGGACGACTGTCTACAAACACGGGAGGGAAGGGTTGGGTGGTCCCTCCAGGAACACATCCCGCTCCACTGAAGGGGTCCCCGCCTTTAGCGGCTCCGTTGGTGAGGGAGGTGAGGGGTGAAAGCTGAACGGCCGGATGGCCGCAAATCACGTCAGCTCTTCGTGCCGTCGGGAAAGAAAGGCACAGGAGGAGAGGACCGAGAGGCCCGAGCAGCTCCGAAGTACCAATCCTGTGGGCGGGACGGTTCGGGCGGAGAGGGGTTAACCTTTCCAACTCTACTGTCTCCGCCGCTCGAGCGGGCACGGCCGCCATCTCCGGAACGACTCTGCCTCGGAGGAAAAATGGACACCCCTCTGATGCTGCAGAAGTGACGGGACCAGAAGGAGGTCCAATGGATTCGGCAGACATCGTAGAACACGACTCTGCAGTCTCCACCGTTGCCTCAACCGGCTGAGGATGAGAAGGCCGGTAGGTGGAGGACGCATCCTCCGTCCTACTCAGCGTAGTGACGCGAAGGGCGCCCTGCGAGCGCTTGACAGCCGCACCATGGCGGCGTCAGCACTGCAAAGGCGCGGACAGCGTTCCCGTAGAAACGACAGTCGTCTCCGCAATCCAAGAGGGTTATGCTCTCACAGAGAGAACAGAAACTCTCCACGAACGCAGCCCCGGAGTGCTCGATGCCTGAGCACGAAGACAGCGCTCGTGACCGTCACTGGAACCCTTATACTTCTCGCATCCAAGATCGCACGGGCGAAAAGCTATCCTGAAAAGGACGCTGATCTCCGCATATACGAGAGAGTGGCTGCCTTTAACAAGGCACAAAGCTCTCTCGTATCACTCTTTTAGGGAAATTCACTCAGATGCTTAGTTGATGAGCGCACAGGAAGGCAACGCACACACTAAACTCAAAACAATAAACAGATGTAGAGCCGTGGAATAAGCGAAGCGTCCGCTGTGATACTGCTAGTTCAACCAACTTCAGCAATCAAATCCCAACAGAGTAAAGTAGCTTCTCAGTAGCAGATAAAGCCGGCTTTCGAAGCGAAAAAGCTAATTTCCCTATTTGCACCTGCTGCTTATAAAGGCACCTGGCGGGGCGGCGCCAGCATTATGCAAATATCTCAATGCCAAGTTCATTGGCGTTTTAGTAGTATACGAAGCAGATTGGTCTCTCTAAGCGAGTTCCCAATTCGTCGGTCACGACGTGACGTCGTAGTGACCGACTGAAAGGGAACTGGCATTACGATCCAACGGAAGTGGACGTGCACAAAGATTGCTGAAAGCAGAAGTACTACATATCAGCGTGATAATCCCCCAAGTCCTCTACTAACAAACCATACATCAATGGAAAGCTTTCAGATGGTGTATGAATCTCAGTGTAAAACATTGACCCTTATGTTTTGTGGTCCAGGTCACATACTGTAGGTGTTGGCTCTAGGTGAGATTGAAAGAGGAGCTCAGTGCAGAAATATTTGTGTGCAGCATCAGCTGAACGAGACACATTATTTGCTCGAATGAACCGGAATGATATTTCAGCATGTTCATGAGAGACGGGCAGATCTGTGCAGTCGGCCGATCTGTTGAATCAGAGCTGACTGTGCGCACGGCAGATGAGTCCAAACGCTGATTTGGTGCTCTTAAACATCCAATAAACTTTAACGCTGCAGTGCGATGGTACAAATGATCTTCACCATACGACATAGCTTTGTTTTTGTGTGAATCATATAGTATGAATGCAAGGTGATGGTCTGTCTGTAAGAAATTTCTGCGTTTGAAGCTCATTGGTCGCAGTTAAAGCCAACAATGAGATCATCAAATATCTCGCTGGGAATTTTATTAGTTTAAATGTCAAATTTACAGTTGGGCAATCTCATGATTTCCTCTCTCTTTCTCATTGATAATATAGACCACTTTCATAAGTTTCAGAAACAATAAAATCTTAAAGGTCCATTTTTTCTTTCTGGGTTTTTAAAGCTTTGATTGTGTTTACAGTGCGCAATATAACACGTTTTCATGTGTAAAAAACACGGTACTTTTCACACAATTTACTTATCTCTGTAGTGCTGTTTTCACTGTCCTAAAAACCGGCTGAAGTCTTCCTTGTTCTATGAAGTCCCTCCTTCAGAAATACATAATGAGTTCTGATTGTGTAGTTTGTTTAGTGTGTTGTGATTGGATAGCAGCTTAGCTTGCCGTTAGCTTAGCTGGTGACTGACATATATTCCTATGGCGGAGTTTTGTCAAAAAACTGTTCTAGTGACGTCATTAAAGCGGGAAATAGAGGACTGTAGGCCAAACCGGCCGTTCGCTGTAGGCTTTGAAAGAGGAATTCTGTTAAAAAAAATCGCCTGGCAGTGAACTTTGAGCTTTATCATTTTACAGCTATTATTTATGCTATTATAGCAACATTACACACTAACTAGGGCAGGGGTGTCAAACTCATTTTAGGCTGAGGGCCGGATGGTAAATAACGGCATGATGTGAGGGCTGGATAATTTTTTTAAACCTTAGTGCTGATAATTGTGCTAATATTAACTAAACAAACCAATAAATTAGTTTTTTTTTTTCAGAAAGAAAACTAGAGAAACACACAGCTCGTATGAAACTACATTTCTTAAGGTCACACTCATACTGTACATACTATACACACAAATTTACATCTGTACAAAATCCACTGGCCTTAGGTTGAAAAGCCTTAATTTAACTTCTTTTGCATTATTCCTTAATGCCAAAATGATTTATAAACCATTCACTTTTCTTTGGAATATATTTGTAATGAGAACAGTCATTTAGAAAATGAAAATGCTAGATGGGGCAGTGGTCCAAACCAAAAAGGGCACTAAGGGGGGTGGTACTATTATTATGGTTTTAATAAAGTATTATAATATGATGTGTTATATTACTAGCATGTGATTATAATGGGAAATATAATAACAAAGTGTGACAATCTGCTAAATATTCAATATGATTTACCTGCTGGCTTGATGGAGCTTTGAATCCATGTTTGCAATGTTGAACTGCCTTTAGCAGCCTCCCTTTCCTTTCTCTGTCGTTATTTTGTCATGGCATTGGTGTTTTTGTCTACAAAGTGTGCCAACAACAGCAAATTTAGTGTTTATATTAACTTAGATCTGATCGAGAAGATTAAATCAATAAGACAAGTATTGTAACGTTAATACTAAGAACGTGGATATTTTGTTGTTGATTGTTTGCTAAGTTGTTAGCACTTTTAGAACACCGACAGCAAATCATTACCGGAAGAAATACATAAACAAACTTACACATTACTAATTCTGTTTTTTATCAACTGATTTAATGTAATCTACCTGTTAATGCAACAAACTCGGAAACTGTCGTCTTTGCTGTCCAGGCAGAGAGTGGACACAGAGATGCTGCGGAGCGGGCGGGAGTGGATTACCGGAATAAGTGGATCTTTAGCGGAGCAGTAACAATAAAACACCAAGATTTTTGGGCACCGTGTTTTGTCTATGTTCCGTGTTTTGCTGCTTTCCGCAAGTCTCTCATATTAAAAACGAACTAGAAAGGATTTTTTAAATATGTAATTCATATTTAATAAAACTGTATAAATCATCATGCGGGCCGGATTGGACACGTTTGCGGGCCGTATGTTTGACACCCCTGAACTAAGGTTTAAAAAAATGGGATTAGAAAGAACGTGACCTTTAAACAAATGATGGCGAAAATTTTGTGTTTGTCTTATCATCCACTTAATGCTTGCATACTAACATTCAAAGATAGGGTTTATTTGAATCAACACAAGAATGTTTTTCTCTCTGTAGCTGGTGGAGAAACTGATGGCTGTAGCAGATGAGAGTCACAACATCCAGCTGAAGAAATTGAAAGATCTGTGTGAAAAGTGAGCAGTGCCTTCCCTAAAAACACACATACTTTATAGGGTGACCATGGCCAGGATTTCCAGTGTGTCTTCCGGAAGTCATATCGACCACATACATCATGACGTATATTATTTCAGAAAAGCAACTGTTACATTTTAAGATAAGAATGACGATGAAAGGATGATTGTATGTGTTATATTTTTAACTGAAATGTGAGAACCTTGATGACGTGTGCGGTCGACAAAAACAACTTCCGGAAGACGCACCCGAACGCGTTCGGGAAGAATGGCACGTATGGTCACCCTTAAACTGTTAATGCCATTGAAATCATACCATTGACTAATAAACTGTACATCTTTAGAGAAAATAAAGAGTTAAAGAAAAAGATGAATGAGAAACGACAAGAGACGCTTCATGAGAAATCTCTACTCACTGCTGAGTAAGTGATTTAAACTCGCCAGTCGTTCATTTTCCACTGGTGTACAAAGAAGAGAGATGTCTAGTTGTGTTCATGTTTTCCAGAGAAAAGGTGGAAATGAGACGATCTCATGTGAATGAAGTAGTTCAGTCCATCAGACGGGTAAGTTAGGATTGTGTAACTGATGGGTTGCCAACTAGCTGTATAATGGTGAATTAAAATGGCTTGCTCTTATTTAACTTGGAACTGGAAGACGCTTTTTCTTTTTACCTGTTTGCTATTTTCCTATTGTGCTGTTGATGCCACAATCAATCAGACTATTTGATATTTTAGCCAAAATTCATTAGTCACAAATTAGACAGCATCCCTTAAAAACCATAAACAACAAAACCAAATGAAACCCTAATCTAGTTTTGTGTTAAGTTTTGTACAAATAATCAATTTTTACAACTTGATGCAAAATTTGGGTTGTGATGCAAAGTACAAGATGTATTTAGTGAGTCCACCAGTGAAAGTACTTGTTTTTCAGCTGGAAGACGCACAAACCAAAAGACTAGAGCGACTTCAGGAAAGCCATAAAGATATTAAACAACAGATCCTGGATGAGAAGCCAAAGGTAATGCAAACTTTGTAAAAAACACAGACACACACACACACACACACACACACACACACACATTCTGGTTTCCATGTTTTGTGGGGACATTCCATAGACGTAATGGTTTTATACCGTACAAACTGTATATTATATTATATTCCCAAACCCTAACCCCAACCAATCTGATACTTCACATTTTCAAGAAATATCATTTTGTTTGATTTATAAGCTTGTTTCCTCACGGGAACCTCAAAATTTCCCCACAAGGTCACACATTTACTGGTATTCCTATCTTTGTGGGGACAATTGGACAATTCCACTAGCGCACCCACTCACAAAGCAGACAGCCATGCCTCTTTCATCTTCGAAATTCATTTCAGCTTCATGATACTGCAGTACAGGTCATTTTCGATTTTCGATCTGTGTGGCTCTTTAAGGTCTTGTTAAATTCTTGTTCATATAATGTTGCTTATTAAAATGATTACACTAATAAGGATGGTGGCATGAAAAAATAATCCACCCTTAGTCAACAGTAAAGTAGGCTATTAAATATTCTCGATTGTACTAAAACTACACTTAAATGCTACCAAAAACATTTGTAAGTTATGTAAAGTTGTGAAGTTATGCAGTACAAATACTACGTATAGATCTACCTTAAAAGTATATGAAATACCAGTAATACTTACATTGATTTGTTTTAAGTGCATTGAAATAACACAAATACCACAGTTGTGTACACTTTGATGTTTTTAAGTTAAAGGTGCTCTCCGTAAGTTGAGAAATTTCTAACCGTTACTGACACCAGTGGCCGTTATAGAAACTGCAGCCAGTCTCATGCTCGTTCTCGGTGGGCACACTCGTACGAGTACGACCACAACAACCAGAGTTGCCGTAGCAACCACAGACAGCTCATTGAGATTCACCAGCATGTTTACAAATGTAAGAAAAGTTACAGTACTGTAAGGTTATTGTTTGACAGACCATATTTTAGCAAAATGTTGCAGTGCTACTTTATATTTTCAACAGAAGTCTAACGTTACTTCTAAAAGTTTTGTAACACAACACTGTAAAACACACTCCCGACACTCACAATCTTAATGCACTCGTGCTCTGAATAAAGATAATTCATATAAGAAAGTACCTTTTGAAACGGTCCTTTGCTACATGCTATCGTTAGCATTACACCACAAAATAAATGCTATCGTTAGCATTACACCACAAAAACAATAACATAATATATTACAGATGCCCCGTAACTATGTCTTACCTTTGCAGTAAAAAGGAAACCTGCTCAAGGTCTGTTTTCATACCCAGCGCTGACCGGAGCTCCCTCCAAGAATCAAATGCCAATCCGATGTTTACTCTTGTCTTTTCCCCGACGCCGGTCACGCACTATTTTGGCCGCACTAGATAAGGATTTTTTTTAAATAACGAGAAGTTTCCGTGAGTGTCTGGATTGTGCTGTTAGTTGGTCGCTTCTTTCCGTCTACAGAGTCCATTTGAAACATTCTAGCGATTGCCGCTGTTTGTTTACTAATGACTGCCGTATGCGTCTATATGGAACGCCCAGGGGCCCGTTCTTCGTACGTCGCTTAATACATCCGAGATCAAATGAGACATCCGAGAAGTTTAGATCTGGCTAATTATAATCTCGCTTATTTGGTTCTTTGAACACCACTGCTGTTGATGATTATTATGGCAGGATTGAATTATCTGAGATCACTGCGCGTTCATGCACTGCAAGAAAAGTCAATACATATCGATAGTAGAAACACTGATCAGCCACGCTGTGATTGGCCAGTTGTTACAATGGCCAAGAACACGCCCATTTTTAACCCCTGCAGTCTGAGAGCTATTGGTGGAAGGTTGTGAACTTTTTATGTGACTGAATTTAAAAACCCAGTTAAAGCTACTTTAGTACATAAATCACCATAAATAATGTTAAATTTTCTGTAAAAATATAATCTTGATATCTTTACTATGCTTGTCAAAGATTGAAATTAAAGAGTAACTAAACCCCAAACCAACTTTTTTTAGTTAATGATCTGTAAGAATGATGCTTTATTAGTGCTGTTGATTGATTTTAGTAAGTTTTTTGACATTTGGATATAAAGTGTTTCAATACTACAATATATGGTGTAAAAACGTCTGAGTGCTGCCCTCTTCAGGTTGAACGGTGGCTACTGCAGTTGAATTTTCCTATTGGATGTTGGGTCCAAGAAATGACTCGTGACGTAAGCAGGTTCAAGCTCACCACGCCCTTGTTACGATCTCACCACACACTTAGTTTGTCCCCTCTATCTCCGTTGGGATCTGCCCACTTTTCTTGCATTTTTCAAATATTGCAGTGGGTGGAGTCAGGCTCTGACCAGGGGTTTAGTTACGCTTTAATGATTGTAATTAAAATTTAGGGCTCTATCTTACACCCGGCGCAATGCAGCGCAATGCGCGACGCAAGTGTCTTTCGCTAGTTTCCACCCTAATTTTCACGTTTAGCGCCGCGTTGTTTAAATAGCAAATGCATTTGCGCCCCCTTTTGCGCCCATGGGCGTTCTGGTCTGAAAACGAGGTGTGTTCAGGCGCATTGTTGGCGCGTTGCTATTTTGAGGCAACTAAAATAGACTACGCCATTGACCAACAAAAACCTGGTCTAAGGCGCAATAGTGTTTTATGTTATTTAAAGAGCGCATTAGTAAAATGCGCCTATACACGGGAGGACAACGCGGGTTTGCTTATCACAAGGTACATGAATGCGCAGCAGCACAAAAATGTTTTCAAATATGAAAGATTAAAGGATTGAATGTAAAAGATTATTATTGAGTTTCTTGGACATAATTGAGGACTAATTATGAGACGTTAGAAGGCGTAAAGAGCTGCTTCACCTGCAGCCTGGTAAGTAAATAAATGCTTTGCTTTGAACAAATTCGTCTGTTTTTAAATGTTTTTTTTAATGCTACCTCACAGATTTATTGTATATGATTACTTTGTAGCTGTGGATATGGTGAGATGAGAAACATTTTTAAGTAATGCTTAAAAAAAACGCTGTCCAAAGTGCTGAAACGTGAGGAGAACCGTTTGTAAATTCTTTACCTCCTGTTTGTTACAAATAAAGTATTTTTAGAGTACAAACCTTATCTTACCTACTTGTAAATTATTTTTTGATGATATTGGATAGCCATACATTTAAAGCAATTACAAGCCTGCTTTTTACTTCCATGACTAAAAGAAAACAGGTTTTAAAGGTTTTAATAAAAAAATAACAATTTCAATACAAGTGAAAAACAACACAATTATTTAACATTAATCTTAAACTGGGGATCTTCTTCCTCCGCTTAGTTTTTCAGTTTACAAAGTCCGTCATCTAAATAGGGATTAGACATAGCGCCAGCGCAACTTGCTTTTAAAGGGGATGAGAGCTGTGACTCTCATTGGTTTACTGCACGTTACGCCCAAAATACTCCCATTACAATAGGACCTACCCTTTTCGACCATGCGCTCGGCGCAAAACCCATTTTTCCCGTCGTTAAATTAGCAAAAGTGGATTCGGACACGCCCATTTAGACGTTGCGCTGTGCGCTTTAGACAATGCGCTTAGATCGTTAAAATAGGGCCCTTAATGATCCTAAAGTACTTTAAGTCTCTTTTAAAAACAGTTAAATGCTATTTTGTCTGTTTGTAACAGCAACTTAAAAAGCAGAATAAAAAACACAGGTGGTGGCCCTCCATCTTCATGTGATGTGCTGGCAGGAGTGATGTCTCTAAACTGGCTGATTGTACAGATAATCTCTGGAGCAGTTGCTCTTTCTTAAACCGACAGCCAATGCAACAATTTAATTCCTGATAAATAAAATTTTAATTGTAGTGTATTATAAGATAGTGTTTTCCTCTCTTTTGTGCAGTTGTAGATAATACACCAACACTTTTAGCAGTTTCCAATAATGTGGTAAATAAAGTATGATGCGCAGTAAGGGAATGGTAATGTTATTCTACATCAAAAGATTATAAAATACAACCGTTTCTGATAGCAATGCACATGACAGTAAAGAAATCCTCTCAGATGGTAGTCCTTTAGAGAAACTATATGCAAATGGTTAAATAAGTTTACTTCAATTGCATTATTCTTAACTGATTTCTGACTATATTAGCAGTATTCCACGTTAACTGAAAGTCCTGCATCTGCTGAGTCTGCACAGAAAAGTGTAGTAAAGAAGATAAAGATATGTGAAAATATGTGCAAAAAACTTATTTGGTTATTTTGGTCATTTTTGTCACAGAACAGGGACAGGGTAACATATTTGTAGACAACGTTTTAAAGATAGAACAGATAGAAATTACTAAATGAAAACCCTTTCATGCATGACAGCTACTTGACAATCTAAAGACAAAACTAAAATAGGAGATTAGTTTATTCAAATGAAAATTATTTCACACTGAGTAATAGTCTTTATTGTACATAACATCTATTAGTGCTGGGTATGCTTAATTGCTGTTTTTATTAAGGAAAATTCAAACAAATTTAAAATGAATGTGATCAGCATGTCATTCGTTTAAGAATAATAATCAAACACCTGTTACACAAAAACACAACAAGTCGCACAAGTACAGAAAAAATATATTTGTTATATTATATTTTTTTTTAAATAACATCGCTAAAATATTTAATTGATATATTCTTTTTTTATTACGTGTTGAATTTGAAAAGCTCTTTATATTAATCATGCATCTTACGCAGATTGCGCTCGTATAATGGAGAATACGCGACTGCGTCAGACTTTCCGTATCACATCCGCTTAAAAAGGTACAAACTAATCTTGTTTACATGAAATAAGCCTGCTCCCGAGCAGGTTTGAGCTTACAGACCTGTTGCTATGACACCAAGTTTAGAATGAGCTTCAAAGAACCAAATAATCCAAGATCATGCCAAATCATCAACAATCAAATCCAGCTAACTGAGTTAGCGACGTACAAAGAACGGGCCCCAGGTAGACGAGCACGCGCATGACGTCACATTTTGAATTTCGCGCCAATTCGGACCCGACTTCTCCACACAGAAAAGAGCCTACAGGCTGATAGAGACAACCGTGGAGGACACTCAAGGTGTCATTCTTTCTATCACATTATGGTTGCCTCATAAATATAAAAATGAAAACTCTATCTTAAAGATTTTTTTAAGTTATAACTTACATTCAGCCCCTTTAATCTTAAAAGAACTTAAGACAAATGTAGTATGTTGTTATATTAGCTAAAACATTAGTGTGCTAAAATAGTGCATTTACTAAGTGTACTTGAAACATGTATTTTAGTGCATTTTTTCACCTGGTATAGCATTTGTTAACTCTTAACACCCTACTCTAGACCTCAGTATTTTTTTTAAAACCCTGGCTACGGCCATGATGATATAGATGCTTTCATTTGACGCTTGTTGCGCGTTGCTGTGGTTATGCGCATGGCCCGAAGTTAACTTCTGGTCTGTGCTTGTTTATCTTGACTAAACTGACCTCTGGAACAAATACCTTGGGAAAAAATTGTTTTGGTTTCCTACAGATTTGGCAGCCAAACAAGAATTTAAGGATTCTGTAGTTAACATTTTTAGATTAATTTTACACAGTAATGTTAGCTCAGTGCGCTTTAGCTATGATTTGAAATAAGGATTTGAAGTTATTTATTTAGCTTGTTATCAGAAATAATCTACGCTAGAGTGCCTCTGTTGTTTTTGATTCTATGTGAAAGTTTTTGTTGTTACTGCTGAAACCGTCTACTGTATATCTAATCCTAACACACACAAACACATTGTCTTATATGATATCTAAAACAGACACGAGTGCTTTGAGTGTTTGTGTGTCCTTACTCTCATTATTATTTTAGCAGGACGACTCACAGGAAGTTGATGGTAAGTGTGACTGAATCCCAGCATTCCATTAACCACAAATATTCATCTGACACAACTTGTGTTTTATTTGCTGAAATGAACCCTAACTCTGGATCATATCGGCCTCACGTGACCGTCCTGTAAATCACACACAGCTACAACTGCGGTTTAACTTTCTTTATACCATGGGTCTGTTAAATGGTTTATTCTGATTGGTTGAGAAATGTTTCATGGGTGTTGATATTTTTGTCGATAAACGCACACCTGACTTATCAAATGTCTTAATTTAACCACCAGAGCAATGTCTGTGGTAACTGTGGTATAAGAGGAATAATTGACTCCAGCCCCTTGAATTATTTGAAAATAAGCCACTCCTGCACGTTCTGCATTCTTTTCGAATAATTCAACGTCCCGTCGTCAATTATGCCTTACTTAATGCGCATAAAGTCTTCATTTGGTTCATTTGTTTTATAAGTCCTCTGCATATAGTCAATGTTTGAAGGAAAATGAATTTTATTAGCTTTAAGAAGAGTTTTGAGATTTTCTCAACAAGCATATTTCATAATGACTCTGTACTCTTTAACAGCTAGATTCATAATAAATGCACAAATAAACAACATAACAGAGTATAAGTGGACTACAAACAAAGAAAATTTCCCACATAAGATTTGTTTGGTGGCAGTCAGATGTGTGAAGCATTGGAAATGGGAAGCTTGTGAGATTTCAGGACAGTTGCTGTGTCATCATATTCACAGTTTAATTATAACCGTCATCTCATGCTTGCTTTTTATCATCCGTACTAAGTTTTTCTGTCACGTTACGTGTGCTTTATAAGCATAAATAATAATAAACTTACAAGCATAAGAGGGTCAATGATAAATGTTACGCATACTGACAAACTTATGATAAGATGAGTGGTCTATGAGTCGATACATTCACACAACGAGTTACTTGTGCTTCTTAAATGGATGTTGTGTGTGCGCGCGTGTGTGTGTGTGTGTTTTAAATGAGTTTTGTGTCTTGTTTTATAGCGTCAGGTTTGTCTGTTGCTCAATAAGATTGATTGTTTGAAATAGGGCAGAGAAGTGAGAGACTGAGGCACAGCGTGAGGCAGTGGCACAGTGAGTGTAGTGGCACTAGAGGGCATCATAACACAGAACGTGATTTTATTCTGCCAGTCACAAAACATAGATGTGGGCTTTAGGTTAGCTGTTCATAATTTATTACACACAGTGTAAAGTCATTTTCATCATTATTCTTATTTACTTTCCATTAAAATGATCTAAACGTCCAAGATAAATATACTTAATGTTTTTTGTTGACAGATATTTTTATTCATTAACATTTGTGAAATGTTTTAATACTATAATAAACAGCTTGCACATGCTGCTGGAACATTTTAGAATTTGATTGTGATATGATTTCTTTCATAATTTTGATTGGTGCTTATAGAGAGAGAGAGAGAGAAATTTCACAGAAATATGTGCCTTAAGTCATTATTAGAAACTATCCCATGATTATGAAACACATCTGACACCATTTATAATAATAATTGCACAATAATGTCCACATGACGTGAATGGACAGGTCGTGAGTTTATTTGTTTGGACCCCACGTGACGTCTGCCGTGAGTTTGGCAGAAACTGCGGTCTGAAGCAACCAGGGCAATATCTGCCCTCATGAAATGAGACTGAGTCCTGACCTATTTTTAGGCTTAGATCAGGCAGTAATGGACAGCTATAAGCATCTCTGGGTCTTCAGAGACCTGCAGAATGATCTCTGGTTTTAGCTGATGAGGATGAGAGAGATTGAGCTTGCCAACTGATAGTTTAGCACAGTGCTTCTCAAACTGGGGGCTTGAGATGGTGCCAGATTTTATAGTATTTTAGACTGTAAAATAAATTAATTTATCTTTAGTGTCATTAAAGGGACACTCCACTTTTTAAAAAAATATTGTGCTATAATTAAATTGTCATTGTCTTTTTCCAGCTCCCCTTGAGTTAAACATTTGATTTTTACCATTTTGGAATCCATTCAGCTGATCTCCAGGGGCAGGTTGCAACAGCTGGACGTAAAAAAGTTGGGTGTAAGCCCTACGCCGGACTTAGCTTCGTCCTTCGTTGTAGAAAATATTTACGACCTGTTGCACCATATGAAAGTACAACTAGTCGCAACTACACTCAACTTAGACGATGCGCATCCCTGTGTATGTGTTTTAACGCAGTAATATTGAGACACCATTCGGGTTTACTATGGTTATAAACTTTAATTTACTGCCGCCAGCTTATGAATGACAAATGAGAGCTTTCCCTCCTCACGTTTACCAGTCCGCTGTCCCTCAAGATGCGTGGGTCACGCGCAGACCCAAACACAACCTGCACATTAATTAAACGAAAGCTTTACCGTTTGCACAAATGGTAATAATTTGCAGATTAATTCAAATAGCTCTGGATTAAAACAAAATAAAAAAAGAAAGCTTATAATAAGTTGTCTACTTTGTCTTTGTAAATATTTATGTATTTTATGATGTAATTTATTGGTGCGGTCACTCACTTTGCCATGCATGAAAGCACACAGCTCATGTATCCTGCGCATTAGACGCACCAATGTCGCATTTCATTAGGCTATTTCCATTTTTAGACTTTATACCTTGACTAGACGTAAGATTTAGTCTAAGACGTGTGCTATGCCTAGATGGTTCAACGGGTGTAAATTCTACATCGGACGTAAAGCGCATTTTACATCCAGACTAGTCTTATACGACCTGGTTTACGCCCAGCTGGTGCAATCGGCCCCATGTCTGGCGCTATCACTTTAAGCATAGCTTAGCACAATCCATTGAATCTGATTAGACCATTAGCGTTTCGCTAAAAAATAACCAAAGAGTTTCAATATTTTTCCTATTTAAAACTTGACTCTTCTGAAGTTACATTGTGTACTAAGACTGAGGAAATTTTTTTTATTTTCTAGGCCGATATGGCTAGGACTATTCTCTCATTCTGGCGTAATAATCAAGGACTTTTCTGTCATAACATGGCTGCAGTAGTGATATTGCGCAGAAAAGGAAAATAGTCCTCTGCCATTGAAAGTTACCAAGGGGAAAATAGGAAAAATATCAAAACTCTTTGGTTATTTTTGAGTGCGATGCTAATGGTCTAATCAGATTCAAGGATTATGCTAAGCTAAACGGTAAAAATCAAATGTTTAACTCTAGGGAAGCTGGAAATGAGCATATTTTCAAAAAAATAAAAACTTAAAAAAATAAGGCCGCTAACCAACAGCACTACATTATATCATTTAATGTTTTTTTCTTTCAAATCAAAGTTTGAGATTGTTTTGTCATGAAGTGATGCCTTCTACCCAGTTTGAGAACCACAGGTTTAGCACGACACGTGTCACGCTCACATGCATTTAACGCTAAAGTTTCAGTGATTTATTGTGGGTTATATCTAATGAGTTCACACATGTTAAATGAGCTTCTTGAAACACAAAACACACGTGTTTAATAAATCATCATTTTCATTATCAGCTGCAGGTCAAGTCAGCAAGACTGTGGTAAATGTCAGCAGTAAAGTGAACATCTTTATATAAATAATCAGATGTTTCATTTGCATTACAGAACATTTATGCTGCTGTTCTTAAACTTTAACCGTCATCTGGATTACTGTGTGGATTCAGTGATTTGATTCTCTGTGGTTACAACACTGCAAAAAAATAAATGGAGTGAGAAAATAAACTTGGATTAAATACTTAATACTTAATTCAAATTTATTCTTCTTAGACAGAAGATCTCACACTGTAAAAAAATCTGGTTGCCAGTAACTTACTGTAGATTTTACATTGATCTTATGTACTGGCAACACTGGCAAAGTTACATGAACATGAAAGATTTACAGTCTTTATCTTCTACAGTAAGTTGTAGAATTACAGCTAATTATTTACAGTGCACGTCAGTTTGCTTCTCACATAAAAGTAAAAACAAGACAGAAATATTAAGTAAGAAAGGTTTTTTTTTGTTCTGGCCGAGGTCACAGTGTCTTTTTCTCTTTTAGTAGATGATGTTTTAAAGGTCATTGTAAGAGTTTAAACAGGGCTCTTATCGGTGTCAGCAGGACAGTTTCTTTGGTTGTGATGTTTTAATGCGATATTTTGTTGTACACAGTGTACACAGATCATCAGAATCGTATCTATTTTAAAAAGCGTGTTGATGTCGGACCCCCCCTCCCCCCCAGGCTGCAGGCCGCACAGTAAATGGTCGTATGACTTCACAAACAGGAGCGGTGTGCCGTTGCCATGGCAACACTCATCCTACCCTTAACCCCATAATGCCCGGTGTGAAGTACAAGCAGAAAGGTTTCTCTTGTGCTACACGCGCGTGCAATGGCAGAAAAATGTGTGACACCAGAATGACCTTTAAACTGAAGTTCTGTGATCAGATGTTAAGAATATTTGGGATTAAATAGACATCACATCAAGATCTCGCTATAATGTTTTGAGAAATCCTGGCTGTTGGACGATCCCCTTTATATATTACTGTTACTGTAAAGTATTTGAATGAATCCTATGGTTTATGGGCTGAGAAACAGTGGAGTAGATATGAGCCGTCACACACAGGGTAAACCGGATCAGACCTGGTCCGGCAGAGCACATCAGATCCAACATCTCTGACGCTTTTTTTCTGTTTGATGTCTGCTGCTCTTCATTAATAATTCACACACAATCCTGCTGATTCTCACCAGGGGAAAGATTGTCAACATAAAACCAGAGGAGCTCTAACACAGCCCGTCTTTGTGTCCCGGCTGGTTCTTCGGGTGTTTTGATGGTGGATAGGGCATTGCTAGTGCTATGGGTATTGTAGTTGCTTTCAGCAATAACTCATTCTTAAAATTCACCAAAAGCAACAATAGTAATCTGGACTTTGTTATAGATAATAATGAAATCAAATGTTTTTGTTGGTTTGGTTTGGTTCGGTCATAACGATGTGTGTAATGTGATCTTTTCAGCTTAAGTAAGTGAATTCATTTGCTGCTTAATCTCATCCCTCGATGGTAGCCCAGAATTAGGACAGATGTTGAAGAAGGTCTCGCTCACAGAGTATTTCTAGAGAATGTAGAAATAGACGTGAGTGAGTTTTGTTGACACTCGTCGGAGAAGGTCAAACTTTCATCTCTGAAAGCAAGTGAGCAACAGGTATTTATTTATTTACATTTACATTTACATTTAGTCATTTAGCAGACGCTTTTGTCCAAAGCGACTTACAAGTGAGGTAAACAATAGAAGCAATTATGGCAACACAAGAACAGCAATACATAAGTGCACTGGAAATAGTCTCATCAAGTCCCACACAATATACATAGCCAAGGGTATGTTAGTAATTTTTTGTATATATATATATATATATATATATATATATATATATATATATATATATATATATATATATAGATAGATAAAGAGGAAGTTAAATAGAGAAAGAGATAAAGAGAAGGGTAACTAAAGAAAGATAGAAAATCTGTAATTAGGAAGTGAGGTAATGGTGGAAGAGATGGGTTATTAGCCAGCTACAGTGTCAGCAGATCGTGTCACGACCGTCAGATCATTCCACAGTTGTGGGACAGTTCCTGAGAAGGTACGCGTTAGTGTTTTCTTCCCTTTTTATTCACAGATCATTATCGCCATGATCCATATGATTTGTGTAATGATCACATGATGTGAAGAATAGTTTTATTAGTTTTATTTTAGAGGTTTATGGTCGTTGATGGGACTTGACACACAGAGTTACATACAGTAAACTGATGTTGTGTGCAGACATAACGTGTAAATAGTTTTCTCCTTATGTGTGTCACTGTAAAAATAGCAGCATAGGAGTTTCGAAAAAATCAAGGTGTGTAAATGATGACAGAAGTTTTATTTGTGGCTGAATCATTTCTTTATTCTTTGTAAAATTGTTATTAGACAGACATTTGCCATTGGGTTCATGTAAACTAGCATCATAAATATCCCAGATCAGATGATGAGTTTGACAGTGATCTCATCTCCACACTCGTGTAGTTGCCGTTTCTGCAGCTCGGATGATTGAAACATGGCCGATTGTCTCGGGTCATAAAGGTCATGGCGTCAAAGGCAGTTGGGTCACGGCTGCTGCCCATCTCCAGCGCTCACACCATGCGTTGATGGCGTCTGGATCGGGCGAGTTTCAGGTTCTTTGTGTCCTGGCCAGCAGGGGGACAGCAGATGTCTTTCCCCTAAGTAGGTCGGGCTTTGTGCAGCGCGCCAGTCCCGCGTCGCCTGCGACCATCTGCTCGTGTCATGCAGATGACTGAAATCTGAATTTCTTTCAGGTGACCTTTCAGACAGAAACACCTGTGGAGAAGATAGATATTACACCTGAGGTTCGGCATCAGAAGCAGAACAATGAAAACATATGCAGTTTATTTTTGATTCCAGCCCCCCTGTTTGTTTTAACTACATCAAAGATCAAATATTAAAACTGGGTGGGTTTCATGGATAAAAGCTAAGATCTCACATGTTTGGAAATCATAATCTTGCACATAATTCATCTTTGGTGCTTTCTTTAATTACAGTGCTCCCATGAGAGCGAACAGGGTAGTTAACAAGTCACATAAGCATTGAAGCAATTATTGGGTCAGAATGAATAGAAATCTGACATCTTTAATCACTAGGGGAGTCTGTGCCTGGGAGAAAAACACATGGAGTACATCATGGCTTCATCTGAGGGAGGTGAGGTAGAAAAGATGACTGTGTGATGATGTTCAGAAGCCTGCACTAACATGAAACTTTAACCTCATGAAACCATGAGTCCATGTGCTCATTTGAGCTAATAACAGAGCAGCTCTTGCGTGGAGAGCAACCTGTATAGCGTATACTTGATAAGAGATGCATGCTTTTAAAAGAGAATTTCCCATCTTAACAATTGTGATGTCCAAAGTCAAATCTGAAGGAGAAACGGTTGACAAAAGTTGCTTTTGTCATTTCCCTTAAAGTGATTTTGTGTGATTTTATTGACAGCTTTACAGCGAGCTGGAGAAGGAATATCAAGACAAGTTTCTGAGACTTCCGATGGAAATCCAAGAATTCCTGCAAGATTCTGCTGCCTGTAAAGGCAAGTCAAATAAAGACAGTGACTGGAATTATCTTCCCATTCCCAGAATGACAGAAAACCTAAGCCGTGTGGCTGTGACGGGCGATTACGCAGAGGAGAAAGGCTTGGAGACCTCACTTTGAGTATGAAGTTTGTAACTAGAATTTGTATTTTTTTATGCTTTTAGATTATCAAGACACTGATGTGCACCTTTAAAGGGGCTGTAGGTTTTTGACTGTACTAAATAATAAACATCTATAATATATTCATAGATATTTAGAAAAACATGTTCACGTATTTCTGAAAAGCAATGCCAGTTGTTCTCTTTTTAAAATGCGTTAGGGTTAACCAACGGTGTATTTCACAGAGCGAGTTTTTCATTTGCAGAAAACAATGAACATTGCAAACGTAAAAATGAGCAGATGATGTATCGTACGATATGTAAATGTTTTGTAAAAGATGTTTTGTTTCACTGCATGAAGACAAATACTCTTTACTTAGTCTCTGATGTAAAACCAGTTCTGAAGGAATTTCTCATCTCATGACAAAGTTGATACAAAAGACAAAGAGCAAATAGATGATGTGAGATGATGATGTGTGTCAATATTTGTAACTATAAGCAATTCATTGGTAGTTTGAATAGTGCAAATAGTGTAAGAACGCTGGCAAAACATTCATCTGTTCAATTGAACTCCTTGACATGTCGTCCTCTGCCTTAACCAATGGCATGAGTTTGGGGTGGGGCCACCTGTTTTGACGTGTGTTCAGAACATCATCCATTTTACATTTGACAGTTTGTTGTTGCACAAACTAGACTTTACAGTTTAAAGTTGCACACTGAAAAAGCTGTGTTGTTGTTTTGTTTATTTCTTAACACCATTCCAGCGCCAAGGGCTATAGACGCTTTTAGCAGTAACAACATAAACAAACAGCTTTTGTGGACTAAACGTAACTTCCGGTAGACTTCCAGACAGAATCAATAACAACAGTCCTTTTACCGTAGTTTATTTCTGATAACAAAGTAAATAAATGTCATGTCAATTACTTTCATATATTTAATGTGTACACTGAGCTAACGTTATTTTGTAAAATGAATGTATACAATGTTAGCTACAGGTCCTTGAATTCTTGCCTGGCTGCCAAACCTTTCCGCACACTTGTGATCCATGCTCGTTGTCTTCCCTCGTATTTAGCAAAACCAAAACGTTTTTTTTCCACAAGGTATTTGTTTCAGAGATCAGTTTAGCCACTGACCAGATAGATAAATAAATACAGACCGAAGTCATGTAACATATGAGTTAACCCATACACAAGTTGGGGAAGGATAATCTGGCATCTGCAATTCACAGAACCTGCATGTTGTAGGAAAGCGAAGTGCCCGCCCCTGACTGTTGTTTTAAATCTACCTAGAAAAAATAACAAGGCAGCATTTTTAAGTGTGCATCTCAGACAAAGACATAATGTGTCTTTAAAGAAGTGGATTACTATGTGTGTTTATGATGCATCATGTAGGATTGGATGTTAAGTAGGGTTAGGATGGTGTCTTCCCTGTAATAACCTGGTGTCATGTTACATATTACTAAGAGTGCTCTGTAACATGTTTACCTTGTTTATCGTTACAACAAACACCACAAATTCATCACTGTGTAAAACTGTTGATCTTATATACAGTAAGGGTAAGATCTGTGATTTTTTTCTTCAGGAAAATGTGACATTTTTTATTCATTTATTTTTTTGCTTCTTGGACCTGATGCAGATGCTGTGAATAATCTTAAGAAAAATACAAATAAAATCTGCTTCAAGTTTCAAAAATAAATGTTACTCCTGTCCTCAAATATGCCACCTGGTTTTTCAGGCAAAATACACTTTTTGTTTTCTATTAAGTTTGCTTTGTAGTGTACAGTATGTTTGTACAATATGTTTAGTGTCAAGTTGCTAGTTTTAGTTTTTGAAGGTTAGTGAACTTGTTTGAAATAAATATTGACCCTAAAAAAGAATTCATTATAACAGATATCATCTAATGCTCAAAGTTTTTATCTCTATATGTGAACCATAGTTAAATTCCCATTAGCAGTAAATGATAGAGCTATATTTTTTGCACAATGATATAATTTAAATTTAAACATTGACTAAAAGGGAAACGAAACAGCCTTCAATGAACTTCACCCATACCAGCAGAGAATGTGTAGTATCTGTGATAATGTGAAACACGCGTGAGCCGGTGTTTCCTATCCTCTTTCTGGAAACCAATATAGTCCCCAATATATCTGTGATGTGATGTATAGATGCTCAGTGCCTGTTACCAGCATGCTGATCTTCTAGGAATTACATGAGAGATTTACACAGACCTTTAATGAACACAATGATAAGATTATTGTTCAAAGCAAATTATTCACATACATTAAGCGTCTAGAGATCTAAATGCTGCATGTATGCTACAGGGGCTTTTTTCTCAGGAGTCCCATCACCTGTGCTGTAAGACTCTGATGTAATAAACTCTCAAAATAACACTTGCTCACTTCACTGTTTCAATGTTGATGTTTCAGTTTGTGGTCATTAATTAGACACAGACACTCAAACGCCTACAAATAATTACATCTGTAGTGTTACAACAAACACAACAACATCCATTGGTTCATTCAAAAACAGATAGATAGATAGATAGATAGATAGATAGATAGATAGATAGATAGATAGATAGATAGATAGATAGATAGATAGATAGATAGATAGATAGATAGATAGATAGATAGATAGATAGATAGATAAGTAAAGTAGGGTGAGGAGAGAGAGAGATAGAGTAGTTGTACATTTGTAGAGTGAAGAGACACATCATCATCATCCTCCTCATTCTGTCTCTGGTTTCTCCTCCTCCTGCATTCAGTCCAGTCCAGTGCGATGGCCGCGCGTGCACGCATGAATGTCCGGCGGCAATGAGCTCCACCATGATTCGCCTGTAAGCGTCTCTCTCTCTCTCTCTCTCTCTCTCTCTCTCTCTCTCTCTCTCTCTCTCTCTCTCTCTCTCTCTCTCTCTCTCTCTCTCTCTCTCTCTCTCTCTCTCTCTCTCTCTCTCTCTCTCTCTCTCTCTCTCTCTCTCTCTCTCTCTCTCTCTCTCTCGTGAGGATGTTCATTTGCTGCCGCCGCTGCTGCTGATGGTGGTGGATATGAGATGGCGGTCAAAGGTGAGAGTGTCGCGCGCTACCCTTGCTTGTTTCTGGGGAGTTTTGAGGGCAGATGTGTTTGGTGTGTCGCGGAAAATAACTGTGTGTTGTATAAATGTCCTGTTAGCTTTCAGGCTAGCCGGCTAACACTAGAGCTCGAGCTACATGCAACAAACATCTCGATACTTTCTGCAGCTGTGTGCATTTACTGCAGCAGATCTGCAGTTTTCATGCATGCTCTTGTTTATCCTCGTTCTCTGTTTTTATAAAGCTTTTAAAGACGTTTAGAGGATATTTTGCAGTAGTACTTCATCCATCACCCAGCACCTTAGCTTAATTGCACCTTAATGTTTGTTAATATTGTAATATTGTATGTTTCTTGTTTTATGTATAATGCTTTGGCAATATTGTAAGTGACACAATCATGACAATAAAGTTCTTTAAATTGAAAATTGGATACAGTGTGTTGAAACAAAGTTACATGCTGAAATGTAAATGATTGTCTATGCAGTTTAGAGAACGTCAGATCACGTCATAACGGTGACATTAATATCGTGCATTACGTCATGGTACGAAAATTTACATTGTGCAAAGCAACAAAAATGCATTGTATCAGTTTTTATGTTCTTGGGATCGAACCCGTGACGTTTAGCGCTAATAACGCAGTGCACTACCAGTTGAGCTACAGTAACACTGTATACGTAACGTAGTGTTTATGTAGAAATTCATACAGGGACGTGTGCAGTTCATCTGTTGTTTATGCATTTGTCTTGGAAAATAAAATAGGCTTAGATGTTAAGATAAGAGAATATCTTGAATAAAATAAGTGAATATATCTGCCCGTCAGTGTCAGTAGTTTATTTGGGTCATCATTATATCACCATATTGTTATACGTAAAGAAATAGAATATGGTGAAGTTGTAAATGGTTGCTTTGAGTATGTTTCTACTTTGGTACTTTAGGGTTAGTAATTGAATTGACCGTATTTACTTTGTGATGATGGTTGGTGGATCCGCCGCGTGCCACCTGTTCACGTAAACGCCCATCTGCAGTGTTTGTTCACTCATAAACAATATGACATGTTTGTATTTCGTGCTCTCACTTCACTGGGAAGAGCTTGAGGATATTTCTCATAGACTGAGAGTTCTCAGCACTTCAGGTCACCTTGAATGAATGAAGTCATCGCAGTGTTGGCCGGAGCTGAGATGTTTAGCAGCAGGTAAAGATGATCAGATTCTGCAGATGAAATGTTAATCTGGAGGTTTTTATGTGTTCGTTTGGGATAAACTGGTTTGTTGCATGTGACCATAACGTATTTTATTTGTCTCTGCATTCAATTAGTGATAGCTTGTCGTGTGTTTAAACTCTTCAATGTAGAAATAGGACATTTGTCCTGATCAGCGAGAGTTAGAGTTGATCTGAAACCGGGTTTAACTCTGCTAGAGAAGGGATTATACGTATTTGTGCTGCATGATGTGTGAGGATCTTCATTGAGCAACAACAAACAAATGAAGACAGTACTGTAAATACTGTACTGAATGAAAACATATAAAGCCATCTCTGCCATCAGCTGTTGTTTACAAATGTGACCCTGTCTGTTAAATTTCAGCTTAACTGATTTCTTTCTAGTGATTTGAGTTACTCTACATAAAATGGAAGAAAGATTCAGTGAAAATCTAACTGTGATATCTTTAATATGGAGATCAATGTAAAATCAAACTTTGCTGCTCCTCATCTCATCATTCGATTACGAGACTTTAGTCTGGAGTCGCTGTAAAACATCTGAAGATGTCTGTGACACATGCATTTCTTTTATAATGTAAACAGACACATGTTCAGGAGAAATGATTTTACTTAAAGTTTTAAGTCTGAGTTAATTGTTGATGGTAGTTATGTTCTGTCAGTTTTCTTTGCCCTGAGTTTATTTCTGCTTGTGTTCACAGGAAAGATGTCGCTTCTCACTCTCTGCTGAACTGGTGAGTTTCTTATCCACTCATTTCAGTCTGGTTTTTACTCTTCAGGTCTCTACACATTCTAACCAGTTACATCAAATTTGGATTTCTTTAGCTTAGTTGAAGCTAGTAAGTCGAGGTCAATAATAGCTGGTCACTTATTTACATGTACAGTACTGTATGCATTCAGAAAAAGCTTTTATTCAAAGCTACTTACAGTGCATTCAAGCTATATTCATGTTTTCCCTAAAGATCGAACCCGTGATGAAGTCGTGTGAAAGTGCTGTATGGATACGTTTGAGTGGAATTAAACTGAATGTTCCTCAATGATCGGACTTTTCCACGTTCATTGTTGTGTAGTTGAATATTTCATTGGAAACAAGCATGTAGAGAGCATTGGGTACTGTATGTGGCATGTGTTAGATCAGACACATCATGAAGGTTGTGCTACAGAGATTAGACACAGCACATGCTCATCATGTCACTTGTGTTTTACAACAGATTGATCCAAATAAACTGATCAAATAGATTAGAGAGAGAGTTTGAGAAGAAATGAGCACAGGGTTATTCACTAATGGTCAAACATTTTTGATCACTTGACTTTAATGTTTACCTTTGTGTATATTTAAATCCTTTTTTGGACAAAAATATACTTCTGCCAAACATATGCATTTCTTTCTGGTTCTCCATCCTTGTGATAAACTGTACTGTACCACACATCTCTCTTATCTGACACACTTACTGTAGGCTGTTTCTAGGACTGGGCGCTATTGACCAAAATTCGTAACCCAATTTAGGGAGAAATAGTAATATATATATAACAAATATCTCTGTATTTTCTGCAAAGTGAAATAAATGTTAACCTGCAAGACAAAGCCTCATGTAATCATCTTTATTAAAACAGCGTATTATAAAAAAAAAAACATTCAATTCAAAACATTTGCTCATTAGATACCCAAAATGAATTTTATCTCGTGCTTGACCTTTAGACACTACTAGATTTTTTTAACACATAAACAGTAATATTTTGAATATTACACATGTTTTTTTGCTTCATTGCCATGTGCATGAAAAGCATTGTGGGAAAGTTGCTGTCGTAAGTCCACGCATGGAACAGGATTGAGAACCACTGATTTATGGCAAACGAAAGTAATCGTCGCTAATCCCTAAATTACTTGCAAAGTGTGACTACACTTCAGATGATAAGATATCATACATAAACTTTATTTATTTAATTTGTAAAACATCGTTTAAATGAAAAATACTGTATTTAACTTAAAATATCATCTTTATTTATAGTTTTTATATAAATGAGTAAATGCTGCTAACCCTTTGACTAATAGTGTATGAAAAAATAGATTAGCATAGCTCAAAGCTGCAATCTACATTTTCAAAGTTGTGGTTTGTATCTTTCAGGCATAAACATGCACACATAAAACACCGGCCAGATACCTCAGGGGTGCGTCTCAAAACTCAAACTGATTCTTCCTCATTTCCTCACTCCTCCGTCCTCCTGCCCGTGACCTGGAAACCGATCGAGTTACGTCATCTTATAGGACATCTCAAATCTCGTATTGCACCGCGAGGAGGGAGGAGGCTTTCTGAGGAGTCATGAGCGAGGATACACAAATGGAAGTATCCTATGTAAACGTTTTATTCATTTAATCTGACGGGTGTGTACATCAACTCTCCCTTCACATCGTCTCATCTTCAAATCATCATTCAGACACTCATAGATGTTGCAAAAGTATTCAGCATTAAGTCACTGTACATGTAGACTTAACCAAACCGAAACTTTGACATCGTAATTCTACTTCCTATTAGCTCTGCCTACACAACACTTAAAAGTCATGTGATATGAAATAAAACACAGAAATATACATGTGTCCAAAATATAACTACTACTAACATAAAACAAATCCTTAACATATAGTTATGTCTCCAACACTTATTGTTTAAAATGTGTCGTGTTTAATGCACCTGATATTTATTTCTAGAAAACGAACTTTATATAGAAAGTGAGGATATAAGATTTCACTTCATGCTTTGATGGACTACTTGCACAACTACTTTGGTGTTTATTATAAAGGATGCACATCTCAGTCGTTTCCAATAAAAGTGTTGTACATGCAGATATGTATTAATTATGGCGGATTATTTCTATCTTTTAGGGAAGTCACTTAAATGAAAACAATAAATCACTTTCTTAAGCGGGACAAATAGTCCGGTCTTTAAAAATCGTTCGGGACAGAAAAAGGCAGATTTACAGTATAAATGTTAACTGCACAAAATACATTAAGTGCCATTTAATCTCAAACGTTTTAACTACTTTGTGTTGACCTTGTGCATGATGTACCTAACTGGGGTTTCAAATATTTAATAAAAATGTACCTGATGAAGTTAAAAAATATTTCTGCTCATGTCTGTAAAATTAATGGACTTCCTTAAATAATTTCTTCTTTCAGACACTTTTGGTGTCAAAGGCAGATACGTCTCATTGTAAACATACATAAGAAACTTGAGATATATGAAAGTCTGTCACAAGGCTCAATGTCCTTGCGTTCTATGGGGGGTGGAGCTGAAATCTAAGGAAAGACATCCAGGAGGGCGGACTTATAAATATTGGAAAGCACCTCAGGGGCTTAGTCTAAATACTTGGTGCTTTGAGTCTGTCAATAGTACGATTTCAGAACCGTTTCATCTTACATACAGTACAGTATATTATACCCTAACCCTTACCCCTCCCAAACACACAAGAAACCTGTGAAGTTTAAGGGCTTGACGTAAACTAGGGTGACCATACGTCCTCTATATCCCGGACGTGTCCTCTTTTGGACCTTAAAAAAATCATCCAGCCAGGATTTCTAAGTTCAATGTACAATGTTCTTTTGATACGGTGGAATACTGCTATAAAGTTCCAGTCATAGCATTCCAACAGTTTCTTTTATTTTTTAATCAACATCCTCATTGGAGGAGCCACCCTAAAATATAAAGTCTGGAATTTTCCCAGGAAACTAACTGACTGTTTTGTGAGACCAGGTAAAACTGAAGATTGTTTAAACCCACTGCGTGTGTCTTCTGCTGTTTGCCCCATGCAATGTCCTCCTTTTTTTCTCTTTTTTTTAAAGACTACAATGTGCCGCCCTATGTAAGCAGCAAGTATTTATTTAATGCCCACCCCAGATCCTTTTGTGTTAATATTGCCCATGATCTGTTCTGCATGTGTTCCTCTGATCGTCTCTGTAGATCTATCAGCTGAGCGTCGATGTTCCTGGATGGCAAATTTGGCTAAAAATACCGCAGAACAGTGCAAACCCAAAAGCTATTATCTGCATTTCTAATTCCACGGCCCCTGTTGGAAACTCGCGCTTGCTCACAGCACTGCAGGGAGATCCACGTGTGGACGTAATTTGCACTTCCAATTAAACTGTCGACCTTTGTGCTATTACTCAAAACGTGACATCCGAACATCCTCGAGTTCTTTTTATTAAACGTGTCAGAAAACAGAGAAAGCCCATGACATGTGCGGATGGCCTGGGTTTGATCAGTGAGCCATTTGATCTTTTTAATCTGAGAGGAAAGTTCACTTGTGTGAATCCTAACCCGATGCGGTGTCGTTCATGACACCGGTCAAAGATCACCAAAGCAGCAGAGGATCTGTTTTCATTGGCTGCTGCTCAGTAGAGACAAACTGTTTTGCTGAATTAAACCTGATATGTTGTGTGAGATACTTTGATTGTTGAATATATTACTGTATGTCTTTCTTAAAATATAAGCAGAGGTGGACAAAGTACACAACTTGGAACTTTTGGAAGTACCTATATATCAAATCTCATTTTTGTTTTTAACACTTTACAACAAGCTTGTGTTTGTTAACAAGGTTAGGTCAGGTGGCTTTTCTGTGTGGAGTTTGCATGATCTCTCTCTGTCAGCGGTGGGTTTACTCCGCGTCCTCCGGTTTCCTCCTCCACAGGCCAAAAACATGCAAGTTAGGTGAATTGGAGATACCAAATTGCCTCTCACCCAACCAGTGTATAGATTAACTTGTGTGGATCAACTGGTGTGTGGATTAACCGGCGGTTCTTGCCATGAATATTATAGCCATAGATCCTGGACTGGTGTTAAGAAAGAAAGAAAATGTTCAATATAGTTCTATGATTTAGTTCATTTAAGGCAAAAAAACATGTCAAACGAAGCAAATCTTTAGTCTTTTTGGAAATCTGGAACATGCTTTATAAGTATGGCCATTGTGTGCAGCGCAGAGGAGTTGTCTTGATAAACTGATCCTTGGTAAAATAAATCGTCAGAAGACATAGAACTTCACGACATGTGACATTAAGAGAGTGAATATTGATAAACTGTAAAAAAAAAAATCACGCTTGAGAAGAAAAATCATTCACTAACTTTTAAAGCTGCTACGTATTAACAACTTGACTTTCCATAGAATTGTATTAGATTCAAATGTAAGATATATGTCTTGTAGTGAAGTTAAAGTAACAAGTTTCCAGAAAAAATTTGAAACAGATATTATAAAGGGTACTAAAGTTAATGTTACTGTCCAACTCCGTATAAACGTAACAGATAAAAACCGTTCTGATCCAAACACAAAATTAAAAAGTAAGCTCAAGTTTGGGTGAAATTTCAGGATGACTGTCAGTACATTAGAGGTGTAAACAGACACGTGATGTCTCTAGCCAAATATCTCATGCTTTTTACGTACTATTTTGCTAGGGCTTTTTCTGTGGCATTAGTTGTGTTTTTTCATTGTTAAAGGATTGATGTTCTGTGGGATTATTCTTTCATCAGAGAATATTTGTCACCTCGCCTGATGCTTCCTGAATTAACAAGTCTAAAAATAAACCAAGCATTACGTGGAATTACCAGCTCAGCTCAGACATTAGAAACACATTACTATGGTTATTGTCATTTTTAAACCAGGACTCCGATGTAATGCGCAGATATATCTTTAAACATTGGTTACGTGTTGATAGATTGATATTCTTGCAGGAGTTTTTGTTGTGGTTCATTTAAGATTTGTACTTTTGTCTTGTGTATTTTATAGATTTTTATGCATGAGAAGCATGTATGAGCTGTGGCTGTTTGTGTTTTCAGAGGTCTGTTCTCCCTCCACCGCTGCTGCTGTCATCAGTTTGTCTGCACTTCTTGAGCTTCAACTTCTGTCCAGGTAAGATGGCCACCCTTCACTTCACTACACACCTTTAAAGCACACAAAGCTCTTGGCCGTTTACATGCGTAATTTCTTCCTGGAAATTTGCTAGCAAACTGAATTAAATGAGACTTTAATGAGGAGCTTCTGATCCAGAAGACATTTGACAGTGGTACAGACGTTTAGCATTAGTGCTGCTTTATTGAAGCTGCGTCTGTCTTGTGTCAGTTCACAGTAAATCAAAGGATCTGCAGCTAATCTCTCTCCAGTATCTTTCTCAATGAAAATGTGAAAATGCATTTAATAGATGTGTCATTGTTTGACCAGACTGTCTTTTTAAAGATAAAAGAACTGGTTTTATTTTCCTGTTTGAGTTTGGCGAGATCACACATTGTTTTTAATAAAGTTTACAGCGTTAGGGTTAGTTACACACTAGTTTTCCATTCATTTTTGTTCATCAAGTTGGTCAATGTTAGCTAAATTTTTTTAGATATCTTTAACATCATTGTGTGAACTTGATGATCTATGTGTATGTGTGGGTTAAATACTTTTCGTTGAAACTTGAAAATCTTGATTCGTGTCAGTGCGAACAGATGATGAACAAACAACACTCCTTAAGTTAAACCGGTACAATGAGGCTGTATCCGTTTACGTGATGTGGTGACCGGCTGACTGTGAGCGCTGGGCTTTACCAGACCGATGAGGATTAATCGCTGCTCTTCATACTGTACTGTTTTGATTTAGCTGATGCTTCTGGGAAGAAAGCCCTCCTACGAATAGACCTATAAATACAAGGAAATCCCCCGGACCAAAAGACTTTCCCTGAAAGTCATCGTAGCTCGCAGCTTCTCAACAGGGGCTATTAAAGACCGGATAGGGTTGCCATGGTGATGTGTGGCGTCCAGCATCTGTGTGCTGTTTGTTTGTCAAGATGAGAGAAGGATGAAAGTCTTCAGCGCAGGAAATGAGTTCCCAAACATTTTCAAGCATCTGAATGGAAAATCATTGCCACAATTTTTACACGTTCACCTGAAATCACCTTGACCAGCTGTACTTAAAGACATCAACATTTTGTCATCATTATGTTTTTACAATCCTGTATAAATGTATTTCTTCTGCTGAACAACACAAAGAGAGATATTAGACATCAAACAGGAAACGGACAGAAGCACCATTGACTTCCATAGTAGGAAAAAATACTACTCTAGAAGTCAATGCTGCTGTAAACTACAAACATTGATGAAAAAATCTTCCTTTGTGTTCAAGAAAGCAAGAAAATGAATACAGGTTTGTAACAACATGAGGGCGAGTAAATGATGACATGATTTAGATTTTGGGGTGAACTTTCCTTTAAATGAGATGAGGATCTGAGGAAATATCAGTGGTGTGTAATCTTGATGAAAGCAGTATTTCAGATAAACATACAACACTGTATGAAGTAATTGTGCCATATAAGTGCAGATGCTGTGGTCTGAGAGTGATTTACTGCTCTCTGTAAAAGGACCTTTTCTATTTTTGTGTGTGGAAAATAATCAGACTTTCTCTCCTCTTGGGCTGTGGAGGACAGAATCTGTAATTTGCTGTTACTGTTAGGTACATATTTGGGCAGAGATAACAAGGAATTATGGAGCTTTCCCCTCTCTCTCTCTCTCTCTCTCTGTCTCTCTCTCTCTCTCTCTCTCTCTCTGTCTCTCTCTCTCTCTCTCTCTCTCTCTCTCGCTCTCGCTCTCGCTCTCTCGCTCTCTCTCGCTCTCGCTCTCGCTCTCTCTCTCTCGCTCTCTCTCTCTCTCTCTCT